>NC_056741.1:1963498799-1963649803 GCF_019279795.1 Protopterus annectens | reverse complement strand
TTTTTTTCAATTCCAGGGTGTTGGTTGAAAGACACAACAAACTTACTTTAAAAGGACTTCCTCCTGCTTTCAGCATCTACTTCGTGGGCACAACTCCTTGTAAAAAAACTACTAAATCTGCTTCTTTGGATCATATAACATACTCTCCACCAAAGTCCCCCTAGGACTTAGTTAGAACCACCAGCTAAAATTCAAAAATCTTCAGATCCAAAGGCTCAATCTACGGATCTGAAACCATAGGATCACAATGCTTCATATCCTGTTGTATTATCAGCCAGCCTTATTGCTCCTCTCAGATCCAGGACCTTCGGATCCGAAACCCAGCACTCACCAGAGTTCATCCTAGATCTGATCTCTCCTCCTCTGCATTCTCCCTTTTTGCAGATTCCTAAGAAACATTGCAGGGCACAGTCTTCCACACCCTCCAGGTCCTCTGATCTGCCCTGCTGTTTCAGAGCCCCAGGATCAGACAGCCCCGAGATGTGCAGAGTCACATCTGAAGAAAATCACTTTTTCAGCTCTGACACTATCCCTGAATAGATGTTCTTCGTGTTTCACTGTTGTAGTCATTACATTTGGGTTATCTGCTTGCAGGTAGCCCTCAGTCGGCCTGATTATCAAAGTCTAGGGTCCTGCTTCAGTTGCTGTCTCATCTTCCATGAAGTCAGGTAGTCAGGGGTATAAAGCATGCAGCCAACGTTATTATATCAGTCTTTCTTGCCATGTGGTGCCTGAAGCAGAAGCAGTTCGCAAGTGCCGGTCGGCCGACTCCTGAAATTTTCGTTTTCGAATTTGAGATACGAAGTCTTCATCTAAGCTATGTACCCCATTGGGGATCCTTTTTCTTGCTCTAAACCGATGTCAGTAAAAGTTAACAACTGTATTTCTTGTGGAAAGCAAATACCTCAAAGATTTTCATTCGTACTGTATTCCTTGCCTAGGCCCAGACCATGACTTACCTCGCTCTCGGTTTTGTGCCTTATTCAAACCTGCAAGACAATAAGAGCTCCACAAAGTGCAATAAACTGTGCTTTTCATCATTGCCTGTCTGGATCCTTCCTTCTGTCTTATTCAAACCTCAAACTATTTGTCTGTTCATTTTCGCATCGAAATATTTGGTACTCTGTTCAGTTGTCCAGAAATTGCTTCGGTAAGCCATCCGACTACTGACATTCCAAAAAAACACAAAGATAAAGACAGACTGCATAAGTCCAAAGCTGCCGACAATGCTTCTCCTAAGCTAATCACCAGTTCGCCGGTACTCAGTGAGGTGCTTTCGCAGCCCCTGATACCCCCTACTTCAGATTCGCAAGCCTCTACTGAGACCCATTTGGAGTCCGGTATGCCTCGAGATGCTTCTTTGTCTGTGGAACCTGCGGATGTCTATTCCTTGGATGTGTTCAGAGCCGCTGTGCAGGCACCGGCCTCTGAGGGTGTATTCATGCCTACTGACTTGCATATTAAACTGACGCCATCTTCTTCTTCAAGGCCTAAATCTCGATCCTTGCCTAGAAAACCGACGCCCAGACCTGCATGGTTTGACCCCTAGTCCTAAAAAACAAATGATAAGAATGGCTGAAGACCTTATTACTCTAATCAGGGAAAGCCACACTCCTCCTCCTAAGAGACCTAGAACTGACTTTCTTTCTGAATTTTCTTATCAGGATTCTGAAATTTCTGTTTTCTCTGATGACCAGGAGTTGCTCTTACCTACCTATGAGTTTTCTGATGCAGAGGTCTCCATTCCCTCTGCTTCCCCTCCAGAGGATTTCTCTTTTGTTGAAACTTTGCATACTCTTAGGGAGCATTTCCGCTGGGAAAGCCAGGATTACTCTGACTCCAAAAAGAAGCTTATGGATTTCTTACTCCTACCTCTAACACAGGCCTTTAACTGTCCCTCCTGTACTGGACATTGTCAATGATGCCTTCTTGAAATCTAGCCTGGCCCCTGCCACTTTACCCCCTGCTCCCAGAAAGGCTGACAGGTATCACAGAGTACCTGACTCTTACAAGTTCCTCTTTAAGAATCCTACTGCGGACCTAAAGGCATTAAGGCTATTACTGCCAAAACCCTACTTCCTCTGATAGATATTCCAGGGCCCTGGACAGATGGGGTAAGAAGGTATACACTTCTGCAAATTTGGCCATTAGGGCCTTAAACTGCCAGTTTCATATATTAAAGTATCAGCAGCATATTACTTGATTGCTTAAACAGAAAATTATGTTGATTCCTGACTGCACTGAAAATAAAGAATTACAGGATTAAATGCATTCTGCCGAACAAGTTGGAAAACATACTTTGCAATGTGGTTTTGTTTCATTAGAGGCATCTTGCAGGGCTGTTGTCACTGGGTCTGTACTTAGAAGGCATGCTTGGCTTAAGGAGCAGTCTTTGCCAGATCATGTTAAAGCTAAATTACTGGATGCTCCCTTAAACCAAGGCCGTCTGTTTGGCAACAATGCAGAAGTAGTACTTAAAAAGATGGAGGAAAAAGCTAAATCTATGCAAACTGTTAAAAGATTTCCTGCAAGTACAGCCTCCCAGATTTAGTAGGCGCTGGCCTTCTAAGAATTGGTCTTTTCCTGCCTCTTCCAGGCCTTCTCAGTCCAAACCCAGAACCAGACCACCACCCAGGCTTCAGTCAGAAGGTACTCACAGGCCTAAGCTGTGGGGGCTCCCACTTCCAAGTAGTAAGACACCCACCTATGGTAAACTGTCACAATGACTTAGCTTTAAACCTTCCAAGCCCTGCTCAACTGACTGTTCCTTTAGGAGGAAAGATCGCCCTGCATGCAAAAAACTGGGAACTCATTACCCAAGTCAAATGGGTTTTAAATTTTGTTTCCCAAGGATACAGATTCCACTCCTTACCAACTTCAAACAGTTGGGCAGACCTACCCCCAAATCAGTGGACAGAAGCTCAAAAGCAAGTTATCTCTTCTAAGTATCAGGGCTATTCAACCTGTCCCAGAAGAAGAATGGGGACAAGCTTTCTACTCAAGACTTTTCCTGTTACCCAGAAAAGACATTTCCTGGCATCCTATCCTGGACCTGTCTATCCTAAACACTTTTTTGGTAATCCCAAAATTCAAAATGTTAACTTTTCATCAGCTGTTTCCCATGCTAGGCAAAAATGCCTGGTTGCCAACACTGGATTTAAAGGAAACTTACCTGCATATCCCAATAAGGGAATCTTGCAGAAGATACCTACGCTTCGGAGCAGGCTACATGTTGTCAGTTCTCTGCACTGCCCTTTGGTTTATTTACTGCGCCCAGGGTGTTCACAAATTGCCTAGCTCCAGTCATTGCATTTTGCAGGCAAAGAAATATTCAAATATACCCATACCTGCATGATTGTCTAATTTAGGCAGAAAGCCAGGACTTACTAGTAAATCACCTGGCATTTGTAAAGAAATTGCTAACTTCTCTGGGGTACACCATAAACAAAAAGAAATCACATCTAGTACCCTGCCAACAAATTGTATTCCTGGGAGAAAGCTTGAATGCAACTTCTCAGATGGGCATACCTCATGCCCGAGAAACAAGTTCATTTGACAGCCTACTTCAAACTACTGGCCACAAAGACCCAGCTATCTGCAAGGAAAATACTGCAAGCCCTGGGGTTCATGGCCTCTTGAATTCTACTAATTCCATATGCAAGACTGCATATGAGGAAACTACAGTATCATCTAAAAATCCTGTTCTGTCAACATTCTCAGGACCTAGAATCTAAAGACAGAGTTCCTTTGGTGGGCAGAGGCCTGCCACCAAAACAAGGGACTGCCATTCACTCTACCCCCCTGCCACCCAAACCCTAACAACAGACGCATTAGACTATGCATGGGGGGGCTCACTTGGCAGGGCAGTGCTTTCAGGGCAAATGGAACTAGAGTCAAATGCACCTACATATCAATCAAGAAGTAATGTTAGCTGTACAGAATGCTCTGACAGCCTTCAAGGACCACAATCTTCCAGGACAATTATTGGTAAAGACGGACAACACCACTGTTATGTGGTACATAAACAAGCAGGGGGGAACACACTCATACACTCTCTGCAGACTAGCCATGACTCTGTGGAACACAGCCTAGAGCTACCAAGTGCACCTACAAGCTCAGTTCCTGCCAGAAAAGCTAAATACACTGGCAGACGACCTAAGCAGAAATCTCATGGACCCTCATGAGTGGAAACTGGAACCAAAAGTATTAAACAATTTGAGAAACAAATGGGGGAGCCCAGAGATAGACCTGTTTGCCTCGCCTCAGAACTACCAATTGGACAAATTATGCACAAGGACTCCCCACAGAGAAGCTTGGAAAGGGGATGGCCCTGTCCTTCAGCTGGAAAAACCTATGTTTGACTTTCTCTCTCTCCTCTCCGAAGTGCTACTAATCGTCAAACAGGACAAACCAAGGACAATACTTATTGCACCCGACTGTCCACACCAACACTGTTACCCCCTCTTGCGCAGTGTTTCACTTCTGGAACCATAGCACCTGCCTCAGACCTCTGCCCTGCTGTCCCAGCAGGAGGGCCAGATTCTGCAGCCACAGCTTCAAACCCTGAACCTTACAGTCTGGCTAATTACATGATCTCTCTGTTACCATCCCTCAGTAAGCAAGTGATGGATGTCATTCTGGAGGCAAGGAGGCCTAGAACTAGAAAATCCTATGCTGAAAAATGGTAGAAATTCTGTTCCTGGAGCCAAACACAGGGGATGGACACAACTGTGCCCAATCTACCGGCCATTCTTCAATACTTAACTGAGATGCTTCACAAGGGCCTTTCCTTTTCCTCCATCAAAATTCATGCCTCTGCCATTTCAGCTGATTATAATACAGAGCCACCCCTCTTCTCTCATCCACTGCTGAAGCAATTCTTCAGAGGGGTCAAAAACGTAAGACCACCCAGGAGAGCCCCTACTCCTGCCTGGGACCTTAACTTTGTATTGGAAAAGCTCACTCTACCTCCCTTTGAGCCAGCTGCAAATGCAGAGTTGAAATTCCTTTTTTGGAAAACATCCTTCCTCCTAGCCTTCACTTCAGCAAGAAGGGTGTCTGAATTACAGGCCCTCATGGCAGTGGAGCCTTTCATCATCATTTGTGTGGGCAGGGTGTCCCTCAAGACCAATCCCTCCTTTATGCCCAAGATGGTATCCATTGTGGCCCTTAATTAGTCCATTAATTTGCCAACCTTCTTTTCTAATCCACAGAACAAAGGGGAATGAATACTGGACTCCTTGGATGTGCACAGACAACTTTGATTTTACTTGGGCAGAACTAAGCCTCTCAGGAAATCTGAACAGCTGCTGGTCTCATTTGCTGCAGGAGTTGAGGGAAGGCCATTTCCAAACAAACCATTTCTAAGTGGATAAACCATTGCATTCATTTCTGCTATATGCACCATGGAAAACCTACCCCACAGGAGATAAGACCACATTCAACCAGGGCTGCGTCTACCTCTACAGCCTTTCTTAGAGGTGTCCCTACCAGGGACATCCTAGAAGCTGCTACTTGGTGTTCTGTAGATACCTTCACCAAGCATTACTACTTGCCAATTTTTTCTAAATCCGGAGCTGGTTTTTCCACTGCAGTCTTGCAGGGCCTTACAGCTGGTCCTAATGCAATTGCCTCCTCCCTTCCTTAGCTGTGGGAGTCTACCCAAATGTAATGACTGCAGTAGTGAAACACGAAGAACATAGTACAGTTGTGTACACTTACCATAAATGTAGATGTTAGAGTGTATTCACTGTTGCAGTCCTTGTTACCCTCCCTCCAGCCCCCTGAACTTCTATTGACTATACATCTATTTTTGCTTACTATGCTTAAAGCTTTCTGGTGTATTTGCTTTTTGTTGGTGATGTTACCTTGTATATAATTGCTTCCCATTATGGGGGCACCTGACATCTCGGTCAGGAAAAACTGATGTAATGGCGTCAGCTGCATGCTTTATACCCTTGACTACCTGGCGTCATTGAAGATGAGACTGCAACCGACGCAGGACCCAAGGCTTTGATAATCAGGCCGACTGAGGACTTCTTGCAAGCAGATAACCCAAATGTAATGACTGCAACAGTGAATACACCCGAACATCTACTTTTATGGTAAGTGTACACAACTGTACTTTCTGCTCCTATATCTTAGGGTTGGCAGGGGTCCTGGAGCCAAAGTGCAGCATCGGATCCATCGGGCCAAGATCTACTCTGATGATCGATCTGTCCTTGCTCCTTGCAGCCTTGCCGTTGTACAATTTGGGGCTGGTTCCATCCTCGACGCACTGATCTGATAGGAGTCGTGATCTTACCCATACTGGAAGTCTTTGCTCTAGTGCGGATGACCACAGCTTCTCTGGGCCCATCTGCCTTCAAGTTTGTGGGAAAGGGCTTTTTCTCCTAGAGATCATTCTCTCTTCCCTCAGATCCACTCACTGTTCCCTCCTCAATTCCAAGCTCTGAGTTGATCAAGCCTATTCCACAGGGACAGCCAGTTCCAGCTAGATTTCAGTCAGTTCCTGTAAAGGAACTCCCTCTCTCTCTTCAGATACCTCCCCTGAACATTCCCCTGATGAGATCCTTTGGAAGAGAACGTGCAAGAGGAGGCACATAGATTCCATGCTCGAATCTCTCACGGCAAATACTGATTTCAGTGAAGGAGAAGGCCCCCCCCCCCACAGATATCTCCTTTGGCGAAACATATGATATCTCCTTTAGAGTCATATTAGAGATCCTCAAGCAGAAAAGTGGTTAGTTTTCCTATAATCCTTCTCCAGAGGAGTCAGTATTTTTGGGAGCTTTCTGTGCTGGCCCATTTGGGTCTTGGGTCACCCCCCACCCAGCCACCCCCAACACCCCCACCTGTGGATGAACTCATTGATTTAGTTTCCTGCTGGACATGGAAGGAGCCAGATACCATTGAGCCCATTCTAAAACAACATGACAAATTCTTAGCTCCTCCTAAGGATAGACCCCACTGGAGCAAAAGAGTCCCAGTAGATGCTATTGTGGTGGCGGCAGCCATTAAGAAAGAGTTAGCAGAGCACAGCTCTTCTGTCAATCCGCTGAACAGAGTCTCCAGGCCGTTAGATTTCAAAAACGAGTGTTTGCCTTGAGGTCCCTTAATTACCTGCCACATTTCACAAAACTAGAGCGAGATTTGACTAAGGAGCTATCAAATTTTCTCTGAGTCCATGTCTGCAGAGGATTTCAAAAGATCATTTTCTCAGCTGGCCACTCTTATGTCAATTTCCAATGCTTCCATGAGGTTGATCGCTCATGCACCTGAAAGCAGGCAGCTCACAGACTGTTGGTTCAGGCATTGCCATAAGGAGGAATGCATTGATGTCACTGTCCGACTTTGCTGAGCTTTTGAAGGCATTTTTCATCCATGCTTCCTTTGATGGTACATCCTTATTTGGTTCATCTTTTAAAGAAATGCTTACCCTCAGCGAACAAGGAGGGAAGACTGTCTACCATGGGAATAAATTTTTCTACCCCTTAACAAAACTTTTCTAGGAATCAAAGAGGCGGTAAGAAAATGTGGATGTCCTTCATGGATGCATCTGCAGTCATAACAACTGGGTTGTCCTGTCGTCAGGCAGCCCTTCAGTCGGCCGGATTCCAAAGTCCGGGTCCGGCTTCGGCTGATGTCGCACTTCACCCAACGTCATCTCTGTTGGTCTTCGGGTATAAAGGCATCAGCCGACGCCATTTTCCTCAGTCTTTCTTGCCGCGTGGTGCCCGAAGCAGAAGCTGTTCGCAAGTGCCGGTCGGTCGGATCCAGAGATTACTTCTACCGAATACTACTTCGAAGACTTCTAAAGCTAAGTACCCCGTTGGGGACTCTTTCTTGCCTCAGCTGATGTCAGAAAAAGTTAATAATTGTTTAACCTGTGGGAAACAAATACCTCATAAGGATTTCCACTCTTACTGTCTGCCTTGTTTAGGCCCAGCCCACGACGTAGCAGCCTGTTCGGCCTGTGCTTCTTTCAACCGACGAACGCTTAGGCGTCGGTCGGAGTTTGCTGAACAGTTTTTCGGTTCTGATTTTGCGTATATTATGCCGTCGGATCCTCCGACTACCCAAACTGCTAAAAAACGCAAAGATAAAGACCGACACTCGCGGTCCGCGGTTTCGGCTGAAAACACGGTTAAGCAAACCGCGAGTGTCTCGGTTTCGGCCGAAACCGAGAAAGCTGATCAAAATACAGCAGAATCTATCACTACCACTGAGGCCCCTGCTACTTCTCTTGAATCGGCCTCAGAAATTTTATCCACTACGGTGGTTGCCACTGACTTATCAGACACCATTCCCTTGGATGTGTCTACCCCAGCACGTGGTGCTGCTAGGCCTCCAGCAGCCATGTCCATTAAGGCCTTTGCCAGGGCCAAAGCAGCCAAAACTACTAGAACAGTGCCTGCTAAACCCCCTACAACCCGGCCCTCTTCTAGTTCACAAATGCTTACTCTGGCAGAAGATTTAATTTCATTAATTAGGGGATCTCAATCTCACCCAGACAGGGCCTTTCAGCCCCCAGAGAAGAGACCTAGGGCAGAGCCCCCTGAGCCTGTGTCCTCTGATGATTCTGCTGATGAATCAGACATAACAGACCAGCCAGAGGCTCCTTTCTCCAATTTTGAAGACTCAGATGCTGAAGAATCCATTCCAGCTGCCTCCCCACCAGAAGAATTTTCCTTTGGGGAAACCTTACATGCCATGCGAGAGCAGTTCCAATGGCAGCAGCAGGATTTCTCAGACTCCAGAAAAGACTTAGAACCTTTCTGCACCTTCCACAACACAGGCCCTTAGCTATACCTCCTGTGCTCTCTGTAGTGGATGATGCCTTCAATGATGTCTGCTCTGCACCAGATTCTTTACCTCCAGCCCCTGCCAAACCAGACAGATTTTACAGGGTACCAGACACTCATCACCACCTTTACAAGGCCCCACTTGCAGACCCCGAAACTATATCCCAGGGTCCCAAGGCAGTAGCCGCGACCACAGCTAAAAACCCTATTCCTTCTGAAAGGGAAGCCAGGTCTTTAGACAGATGGGGCAAAAAGGTTTACACTTCAGCTACTCTCTCAGCTAGAGCTTTAAACTGTCAGTTTCACATGATACAATACCAAGAGTTTATGCTTGATCAGTTAACAAAAAAGCTATCCTCTGATGAATCAATTGATAAGAAATATGTATTAGAAATGGTAAATAACATACAACAGGTTAGTAACCATTCCTTAAAATGTGGCTATGATGCACTGGAGGCTTCATTTAGATCAGCCATGACTGGCACAGTGATAAGAAGGCATGCATGGCTAAAGGAACAAGCTTTACCGGATCATGTTAAAGCTAAGTTATTAGATGCTCCTATGGATAAGACCAGCTTGTTTGGTACACCTGCCCAGCAGGTAATGAAGAAAATGGAAGAAAAGGCAAAATCTGTTCAAACGGTTAAAGATTTCTTACAGGTCCAACCCCCAAGGTTTAGCAGGAACTGGCCTCCACAAGATCCCAAAGGAGCAGGAATAGACGTTCCAGAGGCAGAAACCAATCCAGAGGAGGTGCCTACAGAGGACGACAGTGGCAAGGTAACAACAGAGGCACAGACACAACCACTGCCTCTACAACAACACAGCCACAGTGACTTAACTCTAAATCCGCCTACCAGGGAACAAATAGCAGCTCCATTAGGCGGCAAATTAACCTTATTTTCAAAGAACTGGCACTATATCACAAAAGACAAGTGGATTTTACAAACCATAGATCAAGGTTACCGGTTCCACTTCCACGCTTTACCAGTCAAAAGAGGAATGCCAAATCTACCTCCAAATCAAAAAACAGAGGCTCTACAACAGATAATGCAGTTAGCAAACATGAGAGCTGTGGAAAGAGTGCCTACAACAGAACAAGGAAAGGGATTCTACTCTAGACTATTCCTAGTTCCAAGAAAGGAAAAAAGTTGGAGACCTATTCTCGACCTGTCCACCTTAAATGCATACATCATTGTCCCAAAATTCAAAATGCTGACCCTACAGCAACTTCTTCCCATGCTGGGCAAGGAGTGTTGGCTGGTAACTCTAGATCTCAAGGAGGCATACCTGCACGTCCCCATTCGACCAATCTGCAGAAGATACCTCAGATTTCTTGCAGGATCAGAGCATTATCAATTCTCAGCATTGCCCTTTGGCTTATCTACTGCGCCCAGAGTATTCACAAAATGCCTGGCATCAGTAATCGCCACTGCAGACTACAGGAATTCAAATTTACCCATACCTGGACGACTGCCTGCTACAAGAGGACAACAAAAGCAAGCTGACAACAGATTTACAAAGGGTCATTTACTTGCTACAAGCACTGGGATACACAGTCAATTTACAAAAATCAAGGCTGATACCATCCCAGACAAGGACATTCTTGGGCTGAATTGGACACAGTAAAACAAATGGCTTTCCTAACTGCAGAAAAACAAAGAGAACTCCCTCTTTACTTCTTGGCACTAACAAAACAGAACAAGTTAACAGCAAGAAAAGTACTGCAGGCCAACTTGGGCTTCATGGCATCATGCATAATCTTGGTCCCACTTGCCAGACTACATATGAGAAAACTACAGTGGTACCTAAAGAATTTATGGTCCCAACACAGGCACAGCCTAGAAACAGAAATTCCACTAATTCCATGCTTAAAACAGGAGTTCCTATGGTGGGCTCAAGCATGCCAGTCAAACCCAGGGCTACCCTTTCGCAGATGTCAAGCAAGCCAGACCATCACAACAGACGCTTCAGACCTAGGATGGGGGGCCCACATGCTGGACAAATGCGTGCAAGGATTGTGGACGAGGATCAACTTCACCTGCACATCAACCTAAAAGAAATGCTGGCAGTAAAACTGGCAATCCAAAACTTCAGACCATTTCTCAAAGAGGGCCAGTTGATGATAAGGACAGACAACACCACAGTCATGTGGTACATCAACAAACAGGGAGGCACTCATTCATAGCCCTATGCAGAATGACTTTGGAGCTGTGGAACCTGGCACTCAGCTACAACATCCAGTTACAGGCAATATTTGTACCGGGAAAAGAAAATACTCTAGCAGACATATTAAGCAGAACCACATCGGATGCCCACGAATGGATGCTACACCGGACATCTTCAAGACCATCTCAAAGAAATGGGGAATGCCTCAGATAGATCTATTTGCTTCCCTCTCAATCACCAGCTCAAAAGTTCTGCACAAGGACATTCCACCCACTAGCATGGAAAGTGGATTCGCTCTCCTTCAGCTGGAAAGGCCTAACAGCATATGCATTCCCACCTCTTCCCTTGATACACAAGGTATTACTAAAAATCAAGGAAGAACGTCCAAGGATAATCCTAATAACTCCAAACTGGCCAAGACAACACTGGTACCCACTGCTGAGGAGCATGTCTCAGAACAATATGTGGCCAATACCCCTGATGCCTTGATGTTAACTCAGAACAACTACAGCATCATGCATCCAAACCTAAAAACGTTGCAACTGACTGCATGGAACATCACATAGCAGCAGCTAATCCAGAACTTTCCCAAAGAGTTAAAAGACATTATTCTTGAAGCCCGCAGACCTTCAACAAGAAGGAACTATGCAGGAAAATGGAAAAGGTTTGTCATTTGGAGTACTGAAAGAGGAAAAGATGTATCAAACATAGATATGCCTAACATTCTGGAGTATCTGGCAGAACTTCTACACTCAGGCCTGTCCTACTCCTCCATCAAGATACATGCATCAGCTATATCAGCAGAATACAGCTTTGATCCACCTGTTTTTTCACACCCATTACTCAGACAGTTCCTCAGAGGAATCAAGAATGTAAAACCTCCAAGGAAACCACCATTACCAGCTTGGGACTTGAACTTTGTGCTAGAAAAGTTGACACTATCACCCTTTGAGCCAGCAGCAACAGCAGACCTACAGCATCTGTCGTGGAAAACCGCCTTCCTACTGGCAATAACCTCAGCCAGGAGGGTTTCTGAACCCAGGCCCTAATGGCAGTACAACCCTTCCTAATCTTCCATCAAGATAGAGTGTCCATGAGGACTAATCCTACATTTATGCCTAAGGTGGTATCCAGAGTGTCTTTAAACCAGGCAATCCACCTACCTACCTTCTTTCCCAACCCACAAAACAGAGGGGAAAGAATACTGCATACCTTGGATGTACATAGACAGCTACGCTACTACCTGGACAGAACAAAAAGTAGCAGAAAAACTGATCAGCTTTTTGTAGCCTATGCAACAGGAAGAGAAGGAAAAGCTATTTCCAAACAGACAATCTCCAAATGGATAGGAAATTGCATACAATTCTGTTATTCCTTCCATGGAAAACCAATTCCACAGAACATAAGACCTCATTCTACAAGGGCAACAGCCACTACCACAGCCTTTTTACGAGGAGTGGCAACCAAAGACATTATTGAGGCGGCTACTTGGACCTCCGTGCATACATTTGCCAAGCATTATAATTTGCCTCTATATTCCAGATCCCGAGCAGGGTTTGCCACTGCTGTACTGCAAGGGATCCTAAACACACCATAATCTAGTTTCTTCCTCCTCCCCTAGTTGGCTATGGTATTCTACCCAGTTGTTATGACTGCAGATGCATCCATGAAGGACATAGTACAGTTTTGTACCTACCATAAATGTAGATGTCCGAACTGGATAGCATCTGCAGTCAGGATTACCCTCCCTCCTCCCCTCTGTGGTACTCCTAGGGTGTTTACCCTCCTAATAGCTAGCTGGTGGGGGGAGTCTTTATGGTGTATTTGTTGTATATATGTACATACATGCTTATTTTTGTGTTTACCACTATCTTTTTGGAAACATTGGCATTTATCCAAAATTTTTAGCCTTCAAGAGGGCTACTGGCATCTGGGGCAAGAAACACTGAGGAAAATGGCGTCGGCTGATGCCTTTATACCCGAAGACCAACAGAGATGACGTCGGGTGAAGTGCGACATCAGCCGAAGCCGGACCCGGACTTTGGAATCCGGCCGACTGAAGGGCTGCCTGACGACAGGACAACCCAGTTGTTATGACTGCAGATTCTATCCAGTTCGGACATCTACATTTATGGTAGGTACAAAACTGTACTTTCTGAAAATTTCTGGAAACTTTCCAAGATTTGTGAGGGGACACCTGCAAATGCAGAAGAGGCTCCTCCAATGGTAGACATTGTCCTAGAGGTAAAGCAGGCCTGCAAAATCAGGGTTTCCACGATTCTTTTCCTGACTGACCTTTCCATTGCTCTTGAAGTGTTACCCATCTGTCTGCATCTGGAGGCATTTGGGGGACGGTTGTCTTTGCACTCAGACTCCTGGGCAAGTATAATAGAAGATTTATGACTGCTAAAATAATATCCAGAGGTTTCTCCATTCCATTTCATGTTTCAAACTTTCTTTCTGCAAAAGAAAGAAGCTCCTAAGATTCCACCCATTCAGAGGAAAGCAGCAGCGCAAGAAACTCAAAAGCTGCTTGGCAAAAGCGTCATCCAAGAGGTCTCACCAGACCAAATAGGATTCAGAACTTACAATTCTTTTTAGTGCCCAAAAAGACAGGGACCTCAAACCAACTTTGGATCTGAACAGATTGTCAGAATGTGAAAAATTCAAAGTTCTGAATGGTCATGGCACAGTCCAGTCTGCCTTTTCTTGGCAAGGACAATTGGATGTGCTGTGTAGATCTTCAGGATGCATACTATCACATCAAAGTAGACAGATGCTCCCAAAGACATTTATGCTTTTGTCTGGGAGCCAGTCATTACCAATTCAGAGTCTTGTCCTTTGGACTTACCACAGCCCTCAGGGTGTTTCCCTAATGTATGGTAGTGGTGGGAGCTCAATTGAGACTTGAGGGATTCCGGGTGTTTCCATATCTAGATGCTTGGATCCTCACCACCCCCTCCATGCATTGCTTTTAATAATCCATGGACTATTTTCTCAAGACTTGCCTCTCGCTGGGAATAAAAGTAAATTAATCAAAGCTGACACCAGTACAGAGCTTGGAGTTTATTAGTGCTCATCTGAACTCAACACAGATTGCATTCTACCAACTCATTTTCATTATCCTCTGTGGATATTGGACTCAATTCCAGATCCCCTGTCATCACAATATCCAGGCTGTCAAGCTGCATGCATGGTTTCTCCACTTCCAATAGTTGTCAGAAAGCCCAGGCTCTCTTCCCCAGTAAGCCCACTAGCATGTTATCCTAGAAAAATATTCCACCAGGAAGTTTACAAGAGCAAGTGGAAAAGATTTTTCCTTTGGGCATTGAAAAATTATGTTGACCCTTTTTCTGCTGCGGTTTCAGCTTTCCTTTTTAAAGAAGGGTCTGTTTTTTCTATGATTAAACTGCTCTTGGCAGCAATTTCCAATTTTCATACAGGAAACAGAAATTATTCTTTAGCTTTTTCCAAATTATGTAAAGCATTTCTAAAAGTCATTTTTTTCCTTAGACCACCAATAAAAGATCCTTTACCTTCCTGAGATGTGATGGTCATACTTCAGGATCTAACTCAAGAACCTTTTGAACCTTCAGCAATAATGATCTAAAGTTTCTTTCATGGAAAACAATCTTAGTAGCTGTCACTTCTGAAAGAAAGATTTCTGAATTCCAGGCTGTTTCATCAGACTCCCTACATTATTTTCCGTAAAGGTAGGGTTACTTTCCGAGCAAACCCTTCTTTTTTACCTAAAGTGGCTTCTGAATCCAACATTAACCAGTATGTTAATTTACCCGTTTCCTTTCCAAATTTTTCAAATAAAGAATACATGCTACACCACCTAGATGTGCACAGACAATTACTTTTTTCTACACAGAGCAAAACAAGTCAGAAAGTCAGATTAGTCATTTGTTTCCTTTTCACCAAAAAGACTGTCATCCCAGTTTCTAAAGTTACTCTAGCTAAATGGATCGCAGATTGCATTTCTTGGATCTATTCTCAACAAGGCTTTTCCCTGCTTAGACTAAAGCCCAATCCGCTAGATCCATGGTTACTTAGTCTCCCTTTTGGTCAGAACCTGTGTGGTAGATTGTGCAGCAGACACATGATCCAGTGCTCATACTTTATTTCCTCATTATAAATTGCATCTAATATCCAGAAGTAGAGCTGCCTTTGGCTCAGCAGTACTCCAGAATATCCTTCTATGAGGACTGACTAAGATCAACGTAGCTAGGGACTCTGTACCATTCATTAAGAAGAATGAAAAGGGCAACATTAGATTTAAAAGTTTTGTACTCACCATAACTAGGCATCTGTGTTGCCATTTTCATTCTTTCTCCGTTTTCCTTCCATTCATTTCCTGTCCTTCAATCTTCTGGAGGAACCTGTTGGATTATTTATTGGAACGTACAGTTCCGAGTTTGAGCCCTATTGTTTTAGCTGTCCCTTGTCTGTCTAATTTATGGCAACAAACTCTGTCTGAGGTATTGAGAATAGACTAGGGCATTATGGATAGAGGTAGGAGTTTGAGAGTTGGAGCCAAAGTCTATAGTATGCAGCTGAGTCAGATCTGAACCCATTCAGTGAGGAAGAATGAAAATAGACAACACAGATGCCTAGTTATGGTGAGTACATAACTTTTAATTTCCCTGTATGGAGTAACTTGAATTCTTCCTTTGCATAATCCCAGTTTTGTAATCTCTCATTCTGTAAGACTGCACTTCCCTTTGGCTTATCTACTGCTCCCAGAGTTTTCACAAAATGCCTGGCTCCCGCCATTGCTTTTTGCAGGCAAAGAAATATTCAAATTTACCATTACTTAGAGGACTGCCTAATTCATGCAGACAGTCAGGAAAAGTTGCTCAAGCACTTGGCCTTTGTAAACGACCTACTGACCTCCCTAGGGTACACTATCAATGAAAAGAAATCCAAACTAGTACCCACCCAAAAAAATATGTTCCTGGGAGCAAGCCTGGACACAGCATCCCAGTTGGCATTCCTTACACCAGAAAAGTAAACTTACCTGACGGCCTATTTCTCTCAACTAGCCGCCAAACCCCATATGTTCTTCATCTCACATTGCTGCAGTCCTTACACTTGGGTAGTCCGCTGTCCTCGGTCGGCCCGAATATCAAAGTATAAGGCTGACGTCGGTCAAGGCGCATTTGACTGACATCAGGACGTCAGGGTACAAATGCGCATGACCGACGTCATATCCTCAGTCTTTTTTGCCGCATGGTCCAATGCAGAAGCAGCGTTGCAAGTGCCGGTTGGCGTTCTGAAATTGTTCGATTTCGGAGTTTCAGACCGAGTCAAAGTTGGCTAAGTACCCCGTTGGGGAATATTTTGGTTTTTTCTTGCCTCAGTGGTTTACCGGATGTCAGAAAAAGTGAATAATTGTATTTCTTGTGGGAAACAGATACCGCATAGAGACTACCATACTTTGTGTATTCCTTGTTTAGGGCCTGAGCACGATGTTGTTGGGTGTCGCTCTTGTGCTAGATTCAATAAGCGCACTATAAAGAGAAGATTAGATTGTGCCAGGTTAGTCTTTGGGAAGCGGTGCAATTATAAAATGCCATTGGATGCTCCGACGCCCGCTTCTTCGATTAAGCGCAAGGACAAAGCAGTTAAGCCTAGGCTTGAAGAACCGTCCGTACCGGACGCCGGTTCTTTAGAGGTGTCGGTGGAGCCGGTGGTTCCACCGGAGGTTTCTTTGGGATCCCAGGGAGAGACTTTGTTATTGCAGGATGTGGCCTCTCAGGAGGCAGGTCAGGCTGATGGGGCTTCTCAGGTTACTATACTCCCCTCCCTGCCTAGGGTGGTTAGGCCCTCTCCTTCTGTTTCCAAGGCTTCTCCCAGAGGCAGGCCAGGTTTAGCTTCAGTTGGTGTCACCCCTAGTTCTTCAGGAACTGTGCCCAAGAAGCATATGCTTAAAATGGCAGAAGATTTGATTACTTTGATTAGGGGTTCTTTGCCCCTCCTGATAAGAGACCTAGGGTGGAGCCTGAGCTAGGGAGTTTTGAGCAGGCTTGGATGTTTCAGAGTCTTCGGCTGAAGACTTGCAGGAGTACTCTCCTTATTCTGATTCTGATGTGGATGATTGTACTCCTTCTGCTTCTCCTCCTGAGGATTTTTCTTTTCAGAAACTCTTCATTCCATGAGGAAGCATTTTAAGTGGGAAGGTCAGGACTTCTCTGATTCCAGGAAAAGGCTTAGGGAATTTTTCTTACCCCAGCATAGGCCTTTGGCTATACCTCCTGTTTTGGATGTAGTGCAAGATGTTTTACAGAGGCTTCTCTTAATCCTGATTCTTTGCCTCCTGCTCCTGTTAAACCGGATAGGTATTACAGGGTGCCTGAAGCTCATAAGTATCTTTTAAGAGTCCTAGGGCAGACCCAGAAACTGTTAGCCAGGGGCCTAAAGGTGTTAAGGCTTCTGTTGTCAAGAATCCGGTTCCTGCAGATAAAGAGGCCAGGGCCTTGGATAGATGGGGAAAGAAAGTTTATACTTCTTCCACTCTAGCTATGAGGGCTTTGAATTGCCAGTTTCACATGTTGAAATACCAAAACTATCTCCTTTCACAATTGAAGTCTAAGGTGGATGCTCTGGCGGAAGGTATTGATTGTAAAGAGTTGCAAGATTTAGTACATGTTTCTGAACAGGTGGGTAAGCATTCTTTGCAATGTGGTTTTGATGCTGTACAGGCCTCGTCTAGGGTGGCTGCCACTGGGTCAGTTCTTCAGGCACGCCTGGCTGAGGGATCAACATTTATCTGACCATGTTAAAACAAGGATTTTAGATGCTCCTTTACAATCTGATGTGTTGTTTGGTTCTCCTGTTGAGGCAGTTTTAAAGAAAATGGAAGACAAGGCTAAGTCTATGCAGACTGTTAAAGATTTTTTGCAGGTTCAACCTCCAAAGTTTAGTAGAAATTGGCCTACTAAGGGGTGGACATATCCTTCTTATGATTCCCAGTCTAGGGGTAGATCTAGACGTGGTAGGGGCAGAGCTCAGGGCTCTTTCAGGCCTAGAACAGGGAGTTCTCCTGCACAGTCTTCAGGTGAGGGCAGGGTCAGTCCTTTCGTAAACAGACCCAATGACCTACCTTTTCAGCTGCCAGAGCCTTCTCGTCTGGCAGCACCTTTGGGAGGAAGGTTGGCACTTTTCAAAGAAAATTGGAGTTTAATTACCCAAGACAGATGGGTATTGGATATCATACACCACGGTTACAGGTTTTATTTCCATACCTTGCCTCCTTTCAAAGGCATGCCAGACGTTCCTCCTCAACAAAGAATAGAGGCTCACAAGCAAATTTCTCTGTTACTCCAAATAGGGCCATACAGCCGGTCCCTATGCCAGAAGTGGGCCTAGGATTTTATTCTCGCCTGTTCCTAGTACCAAAGAAAGGGAACACGTGGAGACCAATTTTGGATTTATCTATCCTCAACACTTATCTGGACATTCCCAAGTTCAAAATGTTGACGTTACAGCAGCTTTTACCTCTGCTGGGCAAAGATCATTGGATGGTAACTTTGGATCTCAAGGAGGCTTACCTTCATGTTCCTATCAGACTAAGTTGCAGGAAGTATCTGCGTTTTCGAGCTGGGACTTCTCACTATCAGTTCTCTGCATTGCCCTTTGGCTTATCTACTGCCCAGAGTGTTCACGAAAGTTCTGGCTCCAGTGATAGCTTTCTTCAGGCTAAAAGGAATTCAGATCTATCCTTATTTGGACGATTGCCTGATTCTGGCTCAAGGAAGGGACAAGCTTCTTCATCATTTGGAATATGTGATAGCAGTGCTAAGATGCCTGGGGTATTCTGTGAACGAAATAAAGTCCAGTCTAGTACCCTCTCAGGACATGTGCTTTCTGGGTGTAAGACTGAATACAGCATCCCAGATGGCCTTTTGACCCCGGACAAACAAGAGAATCTTTCCCTTTACTTCCATCAACTATCTCATCAGTCCGGGCTGACTGCAAGGACAGTCCTTCAAGCCTTAGGGTTCATGGCATCTTGTATTCTGGTGCTTCCCAATGCCAAACTGCATATGAGGAAGCTGCAATGGTATCTCAAAATGTATGGACACAGCACTGCCAGGATCTGGACACTGTCATTCAAATAATACCTTGCATTCAAAAGGAATTTTTGTGGTGGGCTCAGGAATGTCACCTAAACAAGGGACTCTCTGTGACCCGGCCAGAGGCGAGTCAGATTTTAACGACAGATGCCTCAGACAAAGCTTGGGAGCTCATCTAAATGGAAAGTGGATACAAGACAAGTGGCCTGCCAGACTACAACATCTACATATCAACTTGAAGGAGATGTTAGCAGTCCAGTTTGCATTAATAGCTTTCAAGGATTTACTTCTTCCAGGGCAGGTGTTGATTCTAACAGACAACACAACTGTCATGTGGTACATCAACAAGCAAGGGGGAACACATTCTTATCCTCTATGCAGGCTAGCAATGATTTTGTGGGAGACTGCTCTCAGTTTACAGGTCAATCTTCAGGCAAGGTTTCTGCCGGAGCACAGAACTCCTTAGCAGATGTGTTGAGCAGATTAATTATGGATCCCCACGAGTGGAAATTGGATCCTCATGTATTTCAGAAATTGACAGTGTCATGGGGAACTCCAGACATAGATCTGTTCGCTTCCCCACTAAACCACCAGCTGCCAAAGTTTTGCACAAAAAGGTTTCATCCCACAGCTTGGAAAGTGGATGCTCTTTCCTTCAGTTGGAGCAATCTTCATGTGTATGCCTTTCCGCCTCTGCCTCTCCTCTCAAAGGTACTACTAAAGGCCAGACAAGACAAGCCAAGGATGATTTTGATCGCTCCAGATTGGCCTCGACAGCATTGGTACCCATTACTGAGAAACCTGGTACGGAAGCCTCCATGGCCTTTGCCTTCGATTCCACACCTATTGTCTCAGGAGGACAGTCATTTGCTCAATGTCAAGCTTCACTCTCTACACCTAACAGCCTGGCATATTCTGTTTTGAACCATAGTGGGCCTCCACTTCCACAGCAAGTTTTGAATGTTATTTTGGAAGCTAGAAGGCCTAGTACAAGGAAAGTGTACGCAGATAAACGGAAGAGATTTTTCTTTTGGAGTGCAGCAAAGGATTTTGATGTTTCTGAGCCTAATTTAAGTGTGGCTCTTCAATATCTTACTGAGTTACTGGACAAAGGTTTGTCCTTCTCTTCTATTAAGGTTCATGCTGCAGCAATTTTGGCTCACTATGATTGTGACCCACCATTGTTTTCTCATCCTTTGTTCAAGCAATTTCTTAGAGGGGCAAAGAATATAAGACCCCCGAAGAGCTCCTACTCCTGCTTGGGATCTCAATTTTGTGTTGGAGAAACTCACTCTACAACCTTTTGAGCCTGCAGCTACTACTGAATTAAAGTTTTTATCATGGAAGACTGCTTTTTGTTGGCTATTACCTCTGCAAGAAGGGTTTCTGAGTTGCAGGCCCTTATGGCGGTTGAGCCTTTCTTAATTTTCCATAAGGATAGGGTATCTTTACGTACTAATCCTTCCTTTATGCCTAAAGTGGTTTCTAGTGTGGCTTTAAACCAAACTATTCATTTGCCTACTTTTTATGCAAATCCCCAAAATAAAGGGGAAAAGATTTTGCACACTTTAGATGTACACAGGCAGTTGCGATATTATTTGGACAGAACTAAAGGGTTCAGGCAGTCTCAGCAGTTATTTGTTTCTTTTGCTTTGAGTTCTCAGGGCAAGCCTGTGTCAAAACAAACTATTTCTAAGTGGATTGGGTTTTGCATTGCTTTCTGTTATTCCCATCATGGCAAGGAGATTCCAGCTGGGATTAGGCCTCATTCCACTAGGGCTGCTGCCACTTCGACAGCTTTTTGAGGGGTGGCAACTAAGGATATTTTGGAGGCAGCTACTTGGAGTTCAGTGCATACTTTCTCTAGGCATTATCACCTACCACTTTACTCTAAATCCAGGGCTGGTTTTGCCACTGCTGTTTTGCAGGGCATTTTGGCAGCTCCTGCTTCCTTATAGTTTGGCCATCCTCCCTTACCTCTGCATTGGGATTCTACCCAAGTGTAAGGACTGCAGCAATGTGAGATGAAGAACATAGTACAGTTTTGTACCTACCATAAATGTAGATGTTCAAAGATCCACATTGCTGCAGTCCAATTTACCCTCCCTCCTTCCCCTCTGTAGTTAGAGGCGGTTGTGTGGGTTGGGTTGTCAATATGAGGTATATTGTATATATTGTATATATTGTACATATTTTTAGTGCTAGGATGGTTGGTTGTTGTTTGCTGTCTTTTGGTTTTGACCTTTATTTTTAGGGTCTTCTGACATCTGGGGCAAGAAAAGACTGAGGATATGACGTCGGTCATGCGCATTTGTACCCTGACGTCCTGATGTCAGTCAAATGCGCCTTGACCGACGTCAGCCTTATACTTTGATATTCGGGCCGACCGAGGACAGTGGACTACCCAAGTGTAAGGACTGCAGCAATGTGGATCTTCGAACATCTACATTTATGGTAGGTACAAAACTGTACTTTATCCGCAAGGAAAATCCTGCAAGCTCTGGGGTTCATGGCATCTTGCGTTCTACTCATTCCATATGCCAGACTGCATATGAGGAAACTTTAATTGGATCTAAAAAGCCTTTGGTGTCAACACTCTGAAGACCTGGAAATTCTTCTAACAATGATACCTTGTCTAAGGAAAGATGTCCTTTGGTGGGCAGCAGCATGCTACCACAACAAGTAACTGCCCTTCTCACCACCCCACGCTGCCCATATCCTCACCACAGATGCATCAGTGTGTGCCTGGGGTGCACACCTGAACGGCAGGTGCATACAGCGCCAATGTAGCCCACATCAAATACATCTGCACATCAACCAAAAAGGGATGTTAGTTATCCAGCACGCATTGACAGCTTTCAGACCCCTTCTCTCCCCAGGGGCTCTACTAATCAAAACAGACAACACCACAGTGATGTGGTATATCAACAAGCAGGGAGGGGCTCACTCCTACCCTCTATGGAGGCTCGCCATGACCATTTGGCACACAGCCTCAGCCATACAACTACACCTATTAGCACAATTCCTGCCAGGCTCTCCAAACTCTCTGGCAGACAACTTAAGCAGAAATCTTCTGGACCCACACGAGTGGCAGCTAAACCAAAGAACCTTCAGCCTTATAACTCAGAAATGGGGCACCGCAAAGGTAGACCTCTTTGCTTCCCACTCCAACCCTCAGCTCAGTAAGTTCTGCACCAAGGAACCTCACTGCAAGGCCTAGAAAGTGGATGCTCCATCTTTCCAATGGGCTAACCTCTCAATCTATGCATTTCCCCCTCTACCACTCATTTCAAGGTTACTGCTCAAAATAAAGGAGGAAAAACCAAGGGCAATCCTGATTGCCCCAGACTGGCCACGCCAGCACTGGTACCCACTTCTGGGCAGCCTGTCCCCTCTGCCACCATGGCATCTCCCTCAGATCCCAACACACTTGACCCAGAGGGAAGGAGAATTCATGCATCCTCAATCGCAGACCCTCACTTTGACAGTCTGGCTTTATTCCCTGACCACTGTACAAGCTGCCAATCTCAGTAAACGGGTTCTACATGTTATACATGAGGCCAGACTCCCTAGCACTAGATAGTCTTATGCTGACAAATGGAAAAGTTTCTGCACCTGGATCCAGGCTAAGGGAGCCAATACGGCACCGCCCTCTCTACCTCTCATCCTGGATTACCTAGCTGACCTACTACACAGTGGTCTATCAATTTTCTCTATTAAAATTCATGCCTCTGCTATCTCTGCTCATTTCAGCACTGAGAACCTCTTTTCTCACACCCTCTCATCAAACAGTTTCTCATAGGGGCTAGCAACTTGAGGCCACCCATAAGAGCACATACCCCAGCTTGGGACCTACATTTTTTTGTTAGAGACACTCACCCTGCCCCACCCCCCTTTTTGAACCTGCAGCTTCAGCAGATTTAAAGTTTCTCTCATGGAGGACAGCCTTGCTTCTGGCCATCACTTCAGCAAGAAGAGTATCCGAGCTAAAAGCAGTAATGGCTGTAGAGACCTTCATCATTTTCCATGCTGACAGGGTCTTCCTTAGGACTAACCCATCCTTCATGCTAAAAGTGGTGTCCATTGTGGCTCTTAACCAATCCATTCATTTGCCCACCTTTTTCCCTAACCTGCAAAACGAGGGGGAAAGAATACTGCACTCTCTAGATCTGCACAGACAGCTCAGATTCTATCTAAACAGCACTAAGTCATTCAGAAAAACTGATCAGTTGTTAGCTTTGTTGCAGGAGCAGAGGGCAAAGCCATATCCAAACAAACCATTTCCAAATGGATAGCACACTGCATCCATTTCTGTTACAAGCAACATGGGAAACCTCCCCCTAAGGGGATCAGAACTCACTCTACCAGAGCAAACCTCCACTTCTACAGCTTTCCCTAGAGGAGTCCCCACCAGGGCCATCCTGGAGGCTGCAACATGGACATCAGTTCATACCTTCACCAAGCATTACCACCTTGCCTATCTTCTCCAAATCCAGGGCAGGGTTTGCCACTGCAGTCTTGCAGGGCATCCTAGCCAGCCCCCAGTCTTCTTGATTGCCTCCACCCTTTTCCTCAGCTTTGAGAATCAACCCAGATGTGATGACTGCAACAGTGAAACACGAAGAACATAGTACAGTTGTGTACACTTACCATAAATATAGATGTTAGAGTGTATTCACTCTTGCAGTCCTGGTTTCCCTCCCTTCATCCCCCTTTCTCTCTCTCTTATTACAAGGAACTTTTTGGTATTTACTTTCTACTGGTGGGGTTCTTCCACCATATCCTGGTTCCCACTTGAGGGCTCCTGACAGGGCAAGAAAACTGATGTAATGACTTTGGCTGCCTTACTGTATACTACTGATGACCTGACATCAGTCCTGAAGCGACCGGAACAGGTGCAGAAATACTAAGCCTCTGGTATTCGGGACGGCTGAGGGCTACCCTGGCAGGTGTAACCCAAATGTGATGACTGCAACAGTGAATACACTCCAACATCTACATTTATGGTAAGTGTACACAACTGTACTTTCAGCTGACCCCTCAGTGGTGTCTGTAGCTTCTGACAAGTCCTCTCAATTGCTTCCTTTTCCTAATTTACTGCTCTCTGGTAATGGTAGCAGAGCTGTGGAAAGACTAGGCAAGAAGGTGTATACCTCTGCTACCTTGATTTTTAGGGCTGTAATTATCAGACCCATATGTCCAAGTACTTGTTGGCTCAGGTGTCCCAGGCCTGTCATGTTATTTCTGATCTTCCAGACTCTGAGGGTAAAACTTCTGCCCTTTCTGTATTAGAGACTTCTTTCCAGGTAGCGAATCATGCCATCGAGTGTAGTTATGATGCAGCAGATGCTTCCTCTAGGGCTGCTGTTTTTGGATCAATGATGAGGCTGTACTCTTGGCTTCGCCTTTAACCTTTGTCTGATATTAAGGCTAAGTTAATAGATGCTGCTCTAGATAGATAAAACACTTGTTTATAGAAGCTGGTGCTGGTTTAAGTCCCTTCAAGATAAGGACAAGGCTTTACAAGAACTTAAACATGTGTTTCTCCTGTGCTTAAATTTCAGAGGAATTACCCCAGTAAGTCAGCTTTTGTTTGTAGGCTGTTTTGCCCTCCTGCTAAGGGTAAAAAGGGTGGTAAGTAGCCTCCTCCTGCGAAGGCTACTCAGACGTCTGTGCCTCAGAAGTCTCCTTTTCCTGGTAAACCAGGTGCTGACTATCCTATTCTTCCCAAGTAATTTCCTCTTTCTCTTTGCCCCCCCTCCCCCCCCATCTTCCTGTTGGACTACAGATTACTCAGGATTCCTGGGTTCTGTCCATTATCTGCCAGGGGTATTTCATAGTTTGGAAATTCCTTACCCTTTTATGGGTTTTCCTCAGGACATCTCTCCTTTCCAGAGGTGCTTCAAAATCTTTTGGCTCAGAGTACTATTCAAGAGGTGCCTGTGTCCCAAATGGGGAGGGAGTTTTAATCTAGGATGTTTCTAGTACTCAGAAAAGAGGGTACTTGGAGACCAATTGTAGACTTATGTCATCTAAACAGTTTTCTTAAGGTGCCCTCCTTTTGAATGTTGTCCCTTCAGACTTAACTCCCTCTCTTGCTTCCTCAGGCTTATATGTTTTTTCTAGATCTCAAGGATGCTTACCTCCATATCCCAGTCCTTCCCCTTTTCAGGAAATTGTCATTTTTCTGGTGCTTCCTGGCATTTTCAGTTCTCTGCTTTGCCCTTTGGCCTTTCCTACTGTCTTTAGGGTGTTCACCAAATGCCTCGCTCCTATGATTGCTTTTTGCAGACTTCAGGGGATCCAAGTCTTTCCTTACTTGGATGACCTCCTGTTTCAAGCATCCTTTACAGAAAGTCTGTTGCAAAATCTTCTCTTTGCCATTTTCTTTCTGCACAGCATGGTGTTCACAGTAAGTTTCAAAAAGTCTTTTCTGAGTCCTTTTCTTCCTCTGGCCTTTACAACAGCCAAGGAGTTTCTGAGAGCCCTGGTATGCATGATATCCACCATTCCTATGCTGCTCCTGGCCAAACTCCACATGATAAAGTTTCAGTGGTTTCTGAAGACAGTTTGGCTTCAACATGTGCATCCCCTAGAGTTTGTAGTTCTTCTTCCTCGTCTCAAGAAGGAACTTCAGTGGTATATTCAGTAGTTGTCTAAATCCAGGGCTCTCTTTTTATCCTCGTCCTCCCTGTCAGGAGCTGTTCATAGACGCTTCAGACAAGATCTTATCTTCTTTGCCAGTTGGCTTTCCTGGTGTAGGAACTTGATATTCAGTAACAAGTGACTCTTCAGCCTGTTTGCATTCCATCAGGTCAAAATTTTGTGGTAGACACACTGAGCAGGTCCTTAACTCAATCCCATGAATGGATGCTTCTCAGGGGTGTATTTCTGGACTTTGTCCACCCGTGGGGGTATTCCCAAAATAGATCTTTTTTGCCTCCCTGCTGAACAGAGAGCTTCCTCTTTTTTTGTGTCAGAGCCCCAGGTCCTCTGGTTTGAAGGTATTTTTCTTGTAAGGGGATGTTTCTTTATGCTTACCCCCCCCCATTCCAAAAGTCCTGTTTAAAATTCAACAGTATGCTCCCAAAATCTTGTTGGTAACTCCCTTTTGGCTGAGAGAGCGTTGGTTCCCTCTTCTTTTGCATTTGGCCAAGGGCAATCATCACAAGTTACCCCACATGGTGAACCTTATCCTACAGGACGAGGGATCTCATATCCATCCCATCTGTCCAGTCTTCAACTGATACCATGGGTGATAGGATTTTGATTTCATATAGACAGTTTTTTTCTGAGGTCATGCTTAGGGTCTTGCAGAAGGCCAGGAAATCCTTCTTATCCAAATGGAAAAGGATTTCCGTTTGGTATCTTTCTCATAACCTGGATCCACTTTCTGTGGAGGTTCCTTTGGTTCTCTCTTATCTGTGTGAATTGCTCAGTGCTGGGTTGGCTTATTCTTCTGTTAAGGCACACTTACAGCTATCTCTGCTTTTCTGTCTTTATCTTCTAGATTTGAGGCTAAATAATTCTTTAAGTGCATCTTTCTTGTTAGGCCTCCCAGGAAATGTGTTCCTCCTCCCTTGGATCTTAATTTTGCTTTGGAAAAATTGACTCTGGCTCCTTTTGAGCCCACAGCTTCAGCTTCCCTGCAGCATTGCTTTTGGAAGACTGTACTTTTGTTAGCCCTTACTTCTACTAGAAGGGTGCCTGAGCTGCAAGCCGTTATGGCTTGTCCACTTTTTTTTTGTTGTTTCATAAGGACAGGGTGTCCTTGTATACTAATCCTCCTTTTTATGCCCAAGGTTCTGAATGATTTGTCCTTGAATCAGTCTATTCATTTGCCCATATTTTTCTCTTCTCTACAATCTGCCAGTGAGAAGGTGCTGCACACATTGGATGTGCATAGACAACTCAGATTTTATTTGAATAAGATTATTAGGAAATCTGATCAGCTTTTGTTTCCTTTCATCCTAGGTCCTTAGAACTAGCTGTGTCTAAGCAAACTTATTTCTTTTGGATTTCTAAAGCCATTTATTTTTGTTATTCCTTTCATTGTAAGAGCATTCCTTCTTCCTGTTAAGACTCATTCTACTGGAGCTGTGGCTTCTTCTGGTGCTTTTCTCAAGGGTTTGGATATTAACTCTATTCTTCTAGGACCCATCCACCTGCAGGACTTGGGTTGGCTTCTTCACGGACTCCATCCTCGACCATACCGGTTCCAAAATCTTCAGCTCCAACATCCTTTTCAGAACCCCCTTCATCTCGGAGCTTGTCATGGACCTCACTCGGGCTCTGGGACTGTCCCTTTGGCCTTCAGTCCCCACTGAACCGGCCCTTCCTCACCCCCGTGATTGAGCTGTAGGCTCTTTGGCTCACGGCTTGGCTCCGTGTGTGTCTACGGTTCCGTCCACTGTGCCAGAAGTTCAGTCTGCACCAATCCTGCTTGAGAATCCATCCTCGGGAGCAATGGAGCGGGGAGTGACCCCAGTTCTGAGGTTGTCCTCTATTCTGGGCTCCCATCACTCTTCGGGCGGACCTGCTTTCCAAGCTATGGAGAGGGCACTTGCTTCTAGAAGCATTCCACCGACTTCAGAACCACAGACCTCTTTTCCCTGAGCTACAGCTGACACAAGCCACCTCACCGGGACATCGGGCAGGAAAGTCGCAGGAGACCCTGTTACAGGGCGCCTCCTCTTCGAAGTCCTCCTCAGAAGCCCCCGCTGAGGAGCCCCCATGGAAGAGATCATGCAAGAGGAAGCATGTAGACTCCCCTGAAGAGTCTCTGACAGTGGATACGGATTTCGATGATGGTGAAAGGGCCCCTACGATCACCCCCGGTGATGTCTCCTTTGGGGGACATCCTTGAAATATTGAAACAGAGGGGTAATTTGAAGCCCATTAACCCTTCTTCCGACGAGTCTGTGATATTCTTCGTATTTCAGTGTTGCAGTCATCTCATTTGGATTATCCTGCCATGGTAGCCCTCAGGCGGCCCGAATACCAAAGGCTTAGTATTTCTGTGTCAGTTGCTGTCACTTCAGGACTGACGTCAGGTCGTCAGTGGTATAAAATCATGCAACTGGCATTACATCAGTTTTTTGTGCAGAGGAGCCTGAAGCAGAAGTAGCTTGCACTAGTGCTGGTCGGCCGCTACCTGACTTTTCATTTCCGAATTGAAGTTCATCTTCTAAAGCCAAGTACCCTGTTGGGGATCCTTTTTCCTTGCTCTAACCAATTCTGATGCAGAATAAGCCATTCCTTCTGCCTCTCCACCCGAGGATTTTTCATTTGGAGAAACCCTTCATTCTTCAAGGGAGCATTTCCAATAGGAATGTCAAGACTATCCTCGGTCAAAAAAGAAATTCAGTGAATTTTTAGATTTACTACAGCATAGACCTTTGGCCATTCCTCCTGTCCTGGATGTTGTTGTTGATGTTTTTATGGAATCCAGTTTGACTCCTGACACCCTTCCTCCGGCTCCTAGGACACCTGACAGGTATTATAGTCCCGGACTCTCACAAATTTCTTTTCAAAAATCCTACTGCTGACCTAGAGGTCATTTCTGAAGGACCTAAAGGAATTAAAGCAACTTCAGCTAAGAATCCCAGCCCCTCAGATAGGGATTCCCGAGCTTTAGACAGATGGGGTAAAAAAGTATACACCTCTGCTGCTCTTGCTATTAGAGCATTAAATTCAGTTCCACATGCTGAAATATCAGCAACATACCATGGAACTCCTCAAACAAAAAATATCTTCCTTTCCAGCTTGTGCAGAAAATAAGACTTACGAGCTAATGCATTCTGCAAGTCAAGTAACTAAGCACACCTTGCAATGTGGCTTTGACGCCCTAGAAGCATCTTGCAGGGCAGCAGTCACTGGTTCTGTCCTTAGAAGGCATGCTTGGCTTAAAGAACAGTCCTTGCCAGACCATGCCAATTCCAAATTATTGGAAACACCATTGAACAAAGACAACTTATTTGGCTCCAAGGCAAAAGAGGTCTTAAAAAAGATGGAAGAAAAAGCTAAATCTGTGCAGACAGTTAAAGACTTCGTACAGGTGCAGCCTCCAAGGTTCAGTAAGCGTTGCCCCTCCAAGCACTGGTCCTTTCCTGCCCCCTTCAGGCCTCCTCAGCCCAGACCCAGGAGAAGCAGACCCCCCAGACAGCAGCCCCAGGAAATGCAGAGATCTAAGCAATGGAGTTCCTCCTCTTCAAAAACAGGGAGTGCAAAGCCACCCTCTTATGGTAAGAACTCACAATGAATTTACACCTCCACCCCTTACTTCTGCCCACCTGCATGTGCCCATAGGAGGAAAACTCTCCTTCCATGCGAGCAACTGGGCCACTATTTCCAATGACCAATGGGTCCTCAACATAGTGTCCCAGGGATACAAATTTTATTTCCTTAATCCAGACTCTTCCTGGTACCCAGAAAAGGGGGCACATGGTGCGCCCCATCCTCGATCTCTCCATTGTAAACAACTTTCTGGTGATACCAAAATTCAAAATGCTCACCCTCCAGCAGCTTCTACTAATGCTTTCCAAGGATGCTTGGTTAGCCACCCTGGACCTAAAAGAGGCCTATCTGCACATCCCAGTCAGGGAATCATGCAGGAAATACCTATGTTTTAGGGTAGGATCTATGCACTTTTAGTTCTCTGCGCTTGCCTTTGGCTTATCCACTGCTCCTAGAGTTTTCACAAAATGCCTGCCTCCCGCCTTTACTTTTTGCCCACTAAGAAATATTCAAATTTACCCATACTTAGATTACCTGATTCGGGCAGACAGGAAAAGCTGTTACAGCACCTGACTTTTGTAAAGGACCTACTGACCTCCCTGGGATATACCATCAATGAAAAGAAATCAAAACTAGTCCCCACACAAAAAATTGTATTCCTGCGAGTAAGCCTGGACACAGCATCTCAGATGGCATTCCTTACTCCAGAAAAACAAGCCTACCTGACAAGCTACTTCTCTCAACTAGCCACCAGAACCCAGTTAACCACACGGAAAATCCTGTAAGCTCTAGGGTTCATGGCTTCCTTTATCCTACTCATTCTATATGCCAGACTGCATATGAGGAAACTACAATGGTACCTAAAAAGCCTTTGGTGTCAACACTCTCAAGACCCCGGAAAGTCTCATACTAATGATACCTTGTCTAAGGAAAGATTTTCTTTGGTGGGCAGCAGCTTGCAATCACAACAAAGGGACTTCCTTCTCACAACCCCATGCCGCCCAGACCCTCACCACAGACTCGTCAGACTATGCTTGGGGTGCACACCTGGTCAGCAGGTGCATTCAGGGCCATTGGAGCCCAAATCAAATACATCTGCTCATCAACCAAAAAGAGATGTTAGCTGTTCAGCATGCCCTGACAGCCTTCAGACCCCTACTCTCCCCAGGGCCTCTACTGATCAAAACAGACACCACAGTGATGTGGTATATCAACAAGCAGGGAGGGACTCACTTTTATCCTCTCTGCAGGCTCGCCATGACCCTTTGGCACACGGCCTCAGCACAGCTCACTTTTTGTTCGACAAACTTTTGTATTTCCTCCTTAGCATGTCCTTCATCAAAAAACGATTTTGACCCTCCGGGGAAGAATACTTTGAAGACAGCTGGGTACAGCAGTTTGAATCTCACACGTGTTTCGCCTTTCCCTGAATAGTGGGATAAATTTTCTTCTCTTCTGCCTTGTGTACAATGAGTAAGCATTCTCAACAAATACTCTGCTGTCTTCTTCTTTCAGTACTTTGACATTCTGCCACAGTTTTGTCAGTCAACCGTTGTTCTGTTAGGATTGCATCTTTACTATTAAATGTCTAGGTTGCTTTCTCATTGCCAGATTTGGAGCATACGCATGATGTGCCCTTTCAACTAACAACTGCTGTGGAATACCAGTCCAGTTGCTTATTTGTGATTTCATAAAATTTAATGCAGTGTGTTTCTTCCAGCTTCTCTGGTATAGCTTTCCTTATGTGCTCTGTTCTCTAATTATATTATTTTTTGAAACATCTCTTCCTGAGCAGTCTCATATTCAGCCAGCCTTTACCTCATTTCGACCTCTGATTTTTGCAGCTTCGTCACCTCAGCTGAATAGTTGTTTAAAGCTGCTTCCATTTTTTCCTGCTTTTTATTTGTGTTGTTGTACTCTTGTCATTGTTTCTTTTATTTTAACCAGGTCTGTGTACAGTTGTCTGATATCTTCCTGTAAGTTACTGGAATTCATGTCTGGAGGTTGAATTGCTGAATACTGCAGAACTTTCCCCAGTCAGTGTTTCTTCCTCACTTTTTGTGTATGATTTTTTCCCTGGTCCTATGTATTTCTTTTTTCCTGGCATCCAGGCAGTACGCTTAGTAGCCAGTTAGTGAAATTTACACATAAACATAAGTATGATGACCTCTGCTGAGTTTCTGTTTTCACACTGGGACAGAGAGAATTAAGTTGCTACTGAATGTGCAGCCATCTTGGAAGTCTCCATCTGTTTTGTTTTGATCATCATTCTCACTGCTACAGTAGCCTAGGGATGTATTCTGCCAATGATACAGCATCTGTCCAGCTGCCCAAAGCTTTAACCTTCTCCAGCACAGTTACTCTGGTATCCTATAGGTTAATACCTTTTGGAGGGAAGTATAAAAACAGGCAGAGGGAAGAAAAATATTCATTACTTTCTTGCTGCCTCATGGAGATGCATCTTTGAGACTTCTCCAGTACACCAGTCAGTCAAGACTACGTTTCAGACTCATTTTATACTTATAAGCTATAATTTGAGTATTTTTTTAGTGTTTTTACTGCTTTTGTGGTAAATAGCAATATGTCACTTTGAGAGTACCAGCTTTTCAGGTATGTTGGTAGATGTTCTTCCATACCAGATGTCCTGACTGAAATCACTGTACATTATTCTGTATGTCTGGGTTTTTGTCCTCTGATGCCAAGCTGGGGTACCAAAGCTTTACTTTCCAAAGGGTGTACATCTGATGTCCAACCTCAGCTCTTGCGCATCAGGGTATATAGGTGGGTGTGCACATGAGTACCTCAGACTGTCTTACTGCCAACACAAACATGGGTCATACATCTGTTGAACTGATTTTTGTTGTGCCATTGGTACGGTTGCTTTTCTTTTTCATGTTTCAGATAAGCACCCTTGAGATGCATTCCTTTTTTCCAGGGTTTTGATTGTGTAGATGATTTTTCTTAGATTTCAGCTAGGAGGGATAAATGCGAGAGTGGTAAGCAGATCCCATACAAAGACTTGCATGCTTAGAGTCTTTTTTGAAGTCCTGTAACGCTACTACAAAACCTGCTCCATCTGCCAGTCATTTGTTATGAAAATCTTTAGGTCGAAGTTTTCCTCCGTTAACACATTCCTTAAAACTCGGTGTCTAAAACATCTGGTTCAAGCCAAAATGGCAGAATCCCCAGCATCTGATGTCATTCCTCTGCCAAAGAGGAAACCCAAAAGACCCTGAGATGACTCGCAGCCTTGCATTTCTGAGTCAGATGCACCTGCTGAGGTTGCAGAACTCAGTCTGTCAAATACATTCTCAGTTATTTACTACTGAGACCCTGTTTGAGACTGGTATGGCTCCTGAGACTCTGCGGATGGTGGATGCATCATACAAACCACAAATCATTATTTCCATGGGTCCACAGTCAGTTCTTCAAATCCTAGTCAGGGAAGAGGTTCTGGACAACGCTCTGAAGTTCACCAAGGTTCCGAATCCTCGAGACTTGTTCAGGTGGACATCACACCTGAAAAGAAAAAGCAGAAAACTGGGCATGTGATGTCCCCTATAGCTTCCAAAGAAAAAAAGAATGGATGATGTCTCCCAGAGCTTATTTAAAGAAATCATGGCCCTGAAACTTACTTTTGTGTGTCCCAGCTGCCACAGGCCACACCACAAAGACTGAACCTTCCTTTTCCTCTAAAGAGAAACTGGATCTGGATTCTGATCATTCCCTGAACTATTCCTCACAGATGCCGTTCTCCAGAGCACCTTTCCTGTGATGAAGGGGGCTTTCTCTCTCCTGACTCCTTTGTTGAGAAGGACTTATTTGGGGAAACTGCTCAAAACTTGATGAGGCATTTTGAATGGCAGTCAAAGCAATTCTCTGATGATGTCCTTCCATGTCACTGTTGCAGTATTCTTTACCTAAGAGATCTCCTTCCAAAGGTAACCCAACGTCCAAGCAGTATACCAAAGCCTTTAGTACTTACAGGCATCATATTTCGCATGTATGCTCCCCCCTGCACAAGGCATAGGGCATAAATGTGACATATGGACACACACAGACACTCAGAACTTCTTTGCCAGTACAAACATTGTTGAACATTGGTCTGAATGCCTTTCAGCTATGCTGCTTACCAAGCCGTATTTTCAGATAAGTGCCCCATTGGGATTTCTATTTTCTTTTCTTGCTTGTTGTGGTTATTGTGTTCATATCATCCAGAAAGGGAAAATGTCAGTGTTGGAAGTAGATTCCCCAAAAAGACTGTCACAACCCATGTCTCTTCTGTTTGGGTGCTTCCACGATCATATATGATGCTCTGTCTTCCAGGTGTTTGTGCCTAAGACCAAATATAGTAAGCTGTCCTCCTTGACCATAAACCTGGAGAACCAGTGTCTGAAGTTGTTGGCTCCGAGTGCTATGGCGGAATCCTCCCATCCCAAGAGCCAGCTGTATGCCAAGAAGGTGGCCAGAAAATGCATGTCTGATCGGCTGCTGTCCAGCCTCCAGACATCTTTCTCAAGGCTGGTGAAAGCCTGGAGGATTATCCGGGGTTGCTTCAGATTCCTCTGCTGCAACCCTGCCAGAGGCCAGCATGGATCTGGCTTCTGACACATCTTTGGAGGGTTTTTAAATATCTGTACCTGATGTTGAGGGGGATCCTTGGCTGATTATATCTGAAGGGCCATGGTGGATTCTTCAGATCTTAGTTAGGGAGGAGATATCTACAACCATCATTTGGAATCTTGCCAGGGGTCTGACTTTCTGTGCGTTTTATGCAGACTTCTTGTAGACTTCTTACAGAAGAAGATGCAAAAAAAACAAAGCCTATTTCCCCTGTTGTTAAAGGTCACCAAAGTGAGTGGCAGAATTTCACTTGGGGGGGGGGGGTTATTCTATGCTTTGATGCCCCCGATGGCCTTTTTATGGCGTCTGTGTGCCTGCTTATCTCTAGTCTTCCACTCCAGTCAAGAGGCCCAAGGAACTGAATTCCTTGTATGAGGACCTGGATTCAGGGAAAGAATTATTGGCTTACTGATCCCATATCCTGTCTCCTTTGGACTATGTTTCAGAGGAGGAGAATTCCATAAATCCAGATTCACTCTTGGAGGAACTCTTCTTTGGGGATACCATTGCCCACATGATGGATTTTTTCAAATGGGATTGTTCTCAAGTCTCTGAGATACAGAAAAGAAACTGATCTCCTGCATATGGAGTCTCATAAACCATCTGCTGTTCTTCCTGGTCTGGCTTTTCTTCTGGATACTTTCTAAGCAGAGTGTCTAGCTCCTAACTCTCAGCCTCCTGTACGCAAGAAGTCAGAAAGATTTCATAAAGTGCCTGAGGAGTGCAAATTTCTTTGTAAATACCCTTCTGTAGTGTCAGTCTCCTCTGATAAGCCATCCAAGCTATTGCCCTCTACTAACCCTTTGCCTTCTGATAAGGATAGGGCTGTGGACCGGCTGGGCAAAAAATTTTACACTGCTGCCATTTTATTCTTTATGGCCATCAGCTAGCAGACATGTTTTTCCCCTCCTTTCTGAGGTTTCTAAGGTGGTTTCTGACCTTCCTGACTCTGAGGAGAAGGCGTTGGCCCTTTCCCTTCGGGGTTCTTCTTCTCAAGTTGCCCACCACTCAATCAAATGTAGCTATAGTGCTGTTGTCTCTTCCAAGGTTGCTGCCTTTGGTTCAATTATGCAATGTTATTCTTGGCTTTGTCTTCAGGCTTTGCTTGATGACATTAATGCCAAGGTTTTGGATGCCCCTCTGGATAATAAAAATCTTTTTTTTTGGATCTGCTGCAGCTGAATTTTTCAGGTCTGTCCAGGACAAGGGTAAAGCTTAGCAGGAGCTGAAATTTTTTTTTTGTTTCTCGTCTCCCCAAATTTCAGAGGAATTTTCCCTAAAAGTCTGCTTTTGTTTGTAGGCAGTGTTGCCCTACTCCTAAGGGCAAGAAGGGTTCTAGGCGGTGTGCCTCCTGCTGCGTCTGCTCAGACTTCTGCATCCCATAACCCTTATGTTCAGGATAAGCTGGGTTCTGTTTGACAGTTTGCTCCCCTTGTTCCTCTGTCTGTACCCGTCTCTCCCAAATTGTCTTCAGATCACTTCAGAATCTTGGGATGTCCTCCTTTTCCTATGTCGCAGTATTCTTAGTGTGGGATTCCCCGTCTCAGGTGACCCGAATGTCAGCTGCTATACAAAAGCGTAAGCCTGGCTCCTGTAGGTGCGTGGGACATCACACATGGGGCCATAAACCAGGGACAATTAATGTGAAGTCTGCACACACAGACCTCAGAACTTTTCATCCGCAGTTAATGTCAGATCGATCACTTTGCTCCTCTACTCGAAGAATTTTAAACCTAAGTATTCCATTGTGGATTTTTCTTTTATTTGCCTGAGCTTGGTTTGCTGTAGTTACCGTTAGCCGATGTCGGCTAAGAAGGGTAAATGCCGATGCAGGTGCCAGATACCGCATAAAGATATGCATGACCACTGTGTCTTTTGTCTAGGCAGAGAGCACGACCATACTGCTTGCAGCATTCGTCAATCTTTTGTACCTAAGACCCTTCGTAGCTGTCGGCTGCTCCGACAGAACCACCACGGAAAAGGGCCATGGTTTCAAGGCCTACTTCCTGTGCTTCTATGTCATAGGATGTCCCGCCAGCTTCTGATTTAGGAGTTGAGGGACGTCCGACAGAACCGTCTACTTCGATGGCTCCCCTCGAGGAAGCCACCTTGGAAGTAACGGGCAGCTCATCTACGGAGATAGCTCTGACGTCGGTCCCTACCCATGTCGAGGGGGGGAACCAGATATTGTCAGACGACCCACCCGGATCCCACTGCCTGAAACCCCTAGCGATTCACAGGCTCTTGAACCCAGGCCTTCTCCAAGACCTACACCTTTAAAAAGGAAACGCAAAACAAAGCACTAAACTCCACCTTCTGAAGGAGTTCCAGACTGGAAATCATTTACCACCTCTTTGATGAAGGCCTTCATGGCCCTTCTGCTCACAGCTTCTTCTCCCTCTACTATTCCAGTGCTTAACCCTAGGCCTGCTTCTGCCACTTCTCTCCATTTGCCTACTGCCCAAGAAGGGGATGAAGAACAGGAACCCTACTATTCATCTTCATATGAATCAGTCTCCTATTCACAAATTGCCTCCCCTCTTGAATACTACTCCCCACATGAGGAATCCATAGAAGGGGACTCCCCATCAGAGGATATCACATTTGAGGAGACTATCACTAAAATGAAAGAATACTTTAAATGGGACACTTCCCAAATGACTGATACTCAAAGGTACTTTGAATGTCTCCAAGTGGAATCCCCCCACCTTCGGCCATCCCTGCCTACCGTAATGCTTTCACCTCAACATCAAAGAACCCATACTAACAGCCATCTTCCCCTAAGAGACCTGACAGGTTCTACAAAGTTCCATATGATCAAACATTCCTAGTAAAACCACCCCTGGCAGACCCTGCTATAATTGCTGTATCCCCTGATAAGCAGTCTAGACTGATTCCTTCTTTATCTCTTCTGCCTAAGGATAAGGATAGCAAAAGCATGGACTGGATAGAAAAGAAGGTTTACACTTCCTCCACCCTGGCCTTCAAAGCTATCAACTACCAAAACCCCACATGGTTAAATATGCCTTGGATCTAGTATCATAAGCCTCTTCTCTCTTGCCATCCACCCCTGACTACCCCACCAAAACTGAGATAGCATCTAAACTGTCCCTGGCTTCCCAGGTAGCCAGACAATCTATTAGATGCAGTTACGATGCAACAGAGGCCTCTGCTAGTTCTGCTGATTCTGCATCAATACTTCACAGATATTCTTGGCTATGCCTTCAGCCCCTACCAAAGGATTTCAAGTCTAAAATCCTAGATGCCCCATTAGGCCATAACCTCCTGATGTCCTTCGTGTTTCACTGTTGCAGTCTTCACACTTGGGTAATCCTGCCAGGAGTAGCCCTCAGTCGGCCCGAATACCAGAGGCTTGGTATTTCTGCTTCGGTTGCTGTCGCTCCAAGACTGACGTCAAGTCATCAGTGGTATAAAATCAGGCAGCCGACGCCATTACATCAGTCTTTTTTGCTGGGGAGCCCGAAGCAGAAGCATTAGCATTCAGTATTGAGTGCTGGTCGGCCGCTACCTGAGTTTTTCCTTTTCGAAATTGAAGTTGAAGTCTTCTAAAGCTAAGTACCCCATTTGGGGATCCTTTTTTCTTGCTCTAACAGATGTCAGAAAAGGTTAACAATTGTTTCACTTGTGGAAAGCAAATACCACACTGAGATTTCCATTCTTACTGCGTCACCTGTTTAGGCCCAACCACGACATCCCTCGCTGTTGGTTTTGTGCTTTGTTCAGCACCAGGACTATACGTCGTCGGGTCCTTATCGTAGGTAAATACTTTTGCTCTCGATCTCCATATTCCGAAATGGCTTTGGTAAGCCATCTAACTACCGATCTTCTGAAAAAACGTAAGATAGAGACAGACCGCACAGGTCCAAACTGCCAACACTTCTGTTAAGCTAGTCGCCAGTTTGCTGATACTCAGTGAGGCGCTTACGCAGCCCCTGATGCCCACTTCTATGGATTTGCAGGCCGCTACTGAGACCTGTTTGGAGTCTGGTATGCCGCGAGACTCTTCATTGATTAAGGATCCTGCAGATGTTTCTACCTTGGATGGGTTCGGAACTGCTGAGCAGGCACCGGCTTCCTTGGAAGTTCTTCACACTACCAATATTAGACACAAACCGACTTCTTTTGCTGCTTCAGTTCTTTCTAAAACTACCGAGTTTCTAAGGCCTAGGGTACGAACTATGCCTAAAAAAACGATGACCCAAACTTCCATGCCTCAATCTCAAATGCTTAAAATGGCAGAAGACCTTATCATGCTTATTAGGGGAAGCCACCCTACCCCTTCTAAAAGAAAAGGAGACTTGTCCCCAGCAGTTTTATCTGACCAGGAGTCCGACTCTGAAGTTTCAGAATATGAAGACGTGCCCTTGTCTGCTTATGAGGATTCACATGCATAGGAATCCATTCCCTCTGCCTCTCCTCCAGAGGATTTTTCTTGTGGTGAAACCCTACATACTTTGAGAGAACATTTCCATTGGGAATGTCAGGATTATCCTCAGTCCAAAAAGAGACTGGGGGGGGGGGATTTTTTAGATTTACCACAACAAAGACCCTTGGCTATTCCTCTTGGCCTAGATGTTGTGGATGATGTTTTCATGGAATCTAGCTTAACTCCTGACACCCTTACACCTGCTCCCAGGAAACCTGATGGGTATTAGAGTCCCTGACTCACACAAATTTATTTTCAACAATCTTACTGTGGACCCAGAGGTCATCTCCCAGGGACCTAAAGGAATAAAAGCAACCACAGCCAAGAATCCCACCCCATTCGGACAGGGATTTCAGAGCTTTAGATAGATGGGGTAAAAAAGTATACACCTCTGCAACTCTTGCCATTAGAGCACTAAATTGTCAGTTCCACATACTGAAATACCAGCAACATACAGTGGAACTCCTAAAACAAAAATTATCTACCTTTCCAGCTTGTGTAGAAAATAAAGAATTACAGGAGCTTATGCATTCTGCAAGCCAAGTTACTAAGCACACCTTGCAATATGGCTTTGACACCCCAGAAGCATCCTGCAGGGCAGCAGTCAAGAGGTTCTGTGCTTAGAAGGCATGTTTGGCTTAAGGAACAGACCTAGCCAGACCATGTCAAATCAAAACTGTTGGATACACCATTGCACAAAGTTGATTTGTTTAGCACCAAGGCAGAAGAGGTTTTAAAAAAGATGGAAGGAAAAGCAAAATCTATGCAGACAGTTAGACTTCTTGCAAGTCCAGCCTCCGCGGTTCAGTAGGCAATGCCCCTCCAAGCACTGGTCCTTTCCAGCCCCCTCAAGGCCAGCTCTGACAAGATCTGTGGGAATCAAACCCCCAAGACTGCAGCCCCAGGGAATGCAGAGATCTAAGCAATGGAGTTCCTCCACATCAAAAGTAGGGAGTGCTAAGCCACCCCCTTATGGAAAGAACTCACAATGACTTTACAGCTCCACCCTTTCCTCTGCCCACATGCTTGTGCCCCTAGGAGGAAAACTCTCCTTTCATGCAATAAACTGGGCTTCCATCACCAACGACCGATGGGTACTCAACATCGTGTCCCAGGGATGCAAATTTTATTTCCACATACTGCCACCCCCAAAAGGGTTCCCAGATCTTCCTCCAAAACAGTGGGCAGAGGCCCAAAACCAAGTCCATTCCCTGCTCTCCATGAGGACAATACAGCATGTTCCTGCAGACCAGATAGGCCAAGGTTTCTATTCCAGGCTCTTCCTGGTACCCAGAAAAGAAGACACCTGGCACCCAATCCTCGATCTATCCATTCTAAACACCTTCCTGATGATACCAAAATTCAAAATGCTCACCCTCAAGCAGCTTCTCCTTATGCTATGCAAGGATGCTTGGTTAGCCACCCTAGACCTAAAAGAGGCCTATCTACACATCCCAATCCGGGATTCTTGCAGGAAATATCTACATTTCAGGGCAGGATCTATGCACTTTAAGTTCTCTGCGCTTCCCTTTGGCTTATCCACTGCTCCGAGAGTTTTCACAAAATGCCTGGCTCCTGCCATTACCTTTTGCAGACAAAGGAATATTCGATTTTACCCCTACTTAGACGACTGCGTGATTCAGGCAGTCGGGAAAAGCTGGTAAAGCACCTGACCTCTGTAAAGGACCTACTGACCTCCCTGAGGTACACTATAAACTAAAAGAAATCCAAACTAGTCCCCACTCAGACTCAAAACATTGTATTCCTGGGAGCAAGCCTGGACACAGCATCCCAGATGGCATTCCTTACTCCAAAAAAACAAGCCTATCTGATGGGCTTCTTCTCTCAGCTAGCCACAAGAACCCAGTTATCTGCAAGGAAAATCCTGCAAGCTCTAGGGTTCGTGGCATCCTGCATTCTACTCATTCCATATGCCAGACTGCATGTGAGGAAACTTCACTGGTACTTAAAAAGCCTTTGGTGTCAGCACTCTCAGGACCTGGAAACTGTCATACCTATGATACCTTGCCTGAGGAAAGATTTTCTTTGGTGGGCAGCAGCATGCAACCACAAGGGCCTTCCCTTTTCACAACCCCACGCCGCCCAGACCCTAACCCCAGACACATCAGATTATGCCTGGGGTGCACACCTGGGTGACAGGTGCATTCAGGGCCATTGGAGCCCAAATCAGATGCATCTGCACATCAACCAAAAAGAATTGCTAGTTGTTCAGCACACTCTGACAGCTTTCAAACCCCTACTATTCCCTGGACCTCTACTGATCAAAACAGACAACACCACAGTAATGTGGTACATCAACAAGCAGGGAGGAACTCACTCCAATCCCCTCTGCAGGCTAGCCATGACCCTTTGGAACATGGCTTCAGCCATGCAAATTCATCTGCTTGCACAATTCCTGCCATGCTCCCAAAACTCTCTGGCATACAATTTAAGCAGAAGCCTCCTAGATCCACTCGAGTGGCAGCTAGACCACAGCACCTTCAACCTCGTAATCCAGAAATGAGGCACCTCGAAGGTGGACTTATTTGCTTCCCACAACAACCACCAGCTCAGTAAATCTGCACCAGGGAACCTCACAGCAAGGCCTGGAAAGTGGATGTGCCCTATCCTTTGAATGAGTAAACCTGTCAATCTATGCATTTCCCCCACTACCTCTACTCACAAGGGCACTACTCAAAATAATGGAGGAAAAACCAAGGGCAATCTTGATTGCCCCAGGCTGGCCACGCCAGGACTGGTACCCACTGCTGCACTGTCAGTCACCCCTGCCTACATGGCACCTACCTCAGATCCCAAATCTCCTCACCCAGCAGAATGGAGAATTCATGCATCCACAATTGCAGACCCTGAACCTGGCAGCCTGGCTTATTCCCTGACCTCTCCTCCAGTTGCCAGCCTAATTAAGCAAGTCCTGGACGTTATATGGGCGGCACAGTGGTGCAGTGGTTAACGTTGTCGCCTCACAGCAAGAGGTTCTCTGGTTCAATTCTCGGCTGGGGTGCCTTCTGTGTGGAGTTTGCATGTTCTCCCTGTGTTCGCGTGGGTTTCCTCCGGGTACTCCGGTTTCCTCCCACACTCCAAAGACATGCATCTGGAGTGTTTCTCCCCGGGCCTCCACTGAAAACAGGCTCTGTGGAACCTGGTCAGACATTCCCGGTCAACAAATGTTAAATAAATAAAATAAAATATGTGAGGCCAGATGCCCTAGCACTAGAAAATCCTATGCTGACAAGTGGAAAAGGTATTGCACCTGGATCCAGGCTAAGGGAGCTGATGCAGCACAGCCCTCCGTAACTCTCATACTGGATTACCTAGCAGACCTACTGCACAGGGGTCTATCCTTCTCCTCTATTAAAATCTATGCCTCTGCCATCTCTGCTCATTACAGCACAGAGCCACCTCTCTCTTCTCACCCTCTTATCAAACAGTTCCTAAGAGGGGTTAACAATTTAAGGCCGCCCAGAAGAGCTCCTACCACAGCCTGGGACTTAAATTTGTGTTGGAAAAGCTCACACTTACCCCCCTTTGAGCCTGCCGCTTCAACAGAGTTAAAATTTCTCTCTTGGAAAACAGCCTTTCTTCTGGCCATCACTTCAGCTAGAAAAGTTTCAGAGCTGTAAGCACTCATGGCTGTGGAACTTTTCATCATTTTTCATGCTGACAGGGTCTCCCTCAGGACTAACCCAACCTTCATGCCTAAAGTGGTGTCCAGTGTGCCTCTCAACCAATCTATTTATTTGCCCACCTTTTTCCCCAATCCTCAAAATAAGGGGGAAAGGATCCTGCACTCTTTAGATGTGCACAGACAGCTCAAATTCTACCTGGATAGGACTAAGCCTTTTAGGAAAACTGACCAATTGCAAGTCAGCTTTGCAGCAGGGGCGGAGGGCAAGGCCATATCCAAACAAACCATCTCCAAATGGGTAGCACACTGTATCCATTTCTGTTAAAAACACCATGGAAAACCATCACCACAGGGTGTCAGGGCATATATTCCACAAGAGCAATCTCCATCTCTGCAGCTTTCCTCTGAGGGGTCTCTACCAGGGACATCCTGGAGGCTTTAACATGGAATTCTGTTCATACCTTCACCAAGCATTACCACCTGCTTATCTTTTCCATATCCAGGGCAGGCTTTGCAACCACAGTCTTGCAGGGTATACTAGCCAGCCCCAACTCTTCTTGACTGCCTCCACCCTTTACTTCAACTTTGGCAATCAACCCAAGTGTGACGACCAACAGTGAACACGAAGAACATTGTATAGTTGTGTACACTTACCATAAATGTAGATGTTCGAGTGTATTCACTGTTGCAGTCCTGGTTTCCCACCCTCCATCCCCCTTCTCTCTCTCACTCCCCCACACACACTGCAAGGATTTTGGTATTTACTTTCTACTGGTGGTGTTCTTCCATCAGAACCTAGCTCCTTATATGGGGGCTCCTGACTTTTGGGGCAAGAAAAACTGATGTAATGGCATCTGCTGCCTGATTTTATACCACTGCTGACCTGATGTCAGTCCTGGAGCGACAGCAACCGACGCAGAAATACTAAGGCTCTGGTATTTGGGCCGACTGAGGGCTACCCCTGACAGGATAATCCAAGTGTGATGACTGCAACAGTGAATACACTCTAACATCTAAATTTATGGTAAGTGTACACAACTGTACTTTTGGCAAACAGTCTGCAGACCTTTTCAAAAACCTGCAGGAAAAAAGTGAAGCGCTTCAAGACATGAAATACTTACTTGTGTCCCCCATCCCCAAGTACTACAGGAATTATTCTGCTAAGATTAACTTTGTCAGGAGGCCCCCCATCTCCTCTGCTACCCCTTCCTCTTACAGGCATAGGAGAGGAACATGGAGGCAAACCTCCTCCAGACCAGTTGCCTCACAACTCCGTCACAGATAGCCTTTTCAAGATAGAAGTGCACCTAACAATGTGTGACTGCCTTGGCCACCTCCCCTTGTCAGCCCGCCTCTCCCACTGCCTCCCCATTTGTAAATCCATCACATCAGACCACTGGGTACTGGCAATCATGCAAAACGGATATTTCCTTTCTTGGAGGGAAAATCCCCTTCCAAGGGGCATTCCTTTTCCCCAAAAAAATCAACTCCACCTCATCCCTCACATACTGCAAGACCTTCTGACCTTAGGAAATATAGAACCTGTCCCTCCAGGACAGGAAGGAAAAGGGTTCTACTCGAGACTTCTTCTGGTCCCCAAAAACATGGCCCTTTGAGACCAATACTGGATCTGTCCTCTCTAAACCTTTTACTAAAAGTTCCATCATTCAGAATGTTATCCCTTCAAACCCTTCTTCCGTTATTGCTAGTCCAGGCCTTTATAGCCACACTAGATCTAAAGGGAGCATTTATCCATACTCTCATAAATCCTTCCAACAGAAAATACTTGCATTTCACTCGGCCCTGCTCTCATTTTCAATTTACAGCCTTGCCCTTTGGTTTGTCTACTGCACCCAGGGTATTTACAAAAATTGCCTAGCCCCACATAGCTTTCTGCAGAACCAAAGGGTGTTCAAATCCATCCTTACCTAGATGACATCCTCAGTCTAGCAGAAACAGAGGACACCCTTCAAAGTCATCTGAAGTTCACCACTTCCCTACTTCATAGCTTGGGATTCACCCTCAACCTCCTAAAATCATCCTTTATCCCACAGCAGGACAAAATCTTTCTGGGCTGCAGGATCAGTACAGAACTGATGCAGGCTTTTCTCCCTCAGGACAAAGTTCTGTCCCTATCCACCCACTTCCAAAGCTTATTACAGGTTTATCAGATATCTGAAAGACAATTCCTGCAGATCCTGGGACTTATACCAACCACCATTCCCATGCTGCTCCTAGCAAGAATGCACATGCAAAAGCTCCAGTGGTACCTGAAAAATGTGTGATCACAATACCAACATCCCCTAGAGCACCAGATTACCCTTTCTGCCCTACTTCAAAACAGAACTAAGGTGGTGGATCCAACAAATATTTTTGAACCCAGGCCTTCCACTACAACCACCCTCCCCAACCCATCATATGCATACAGATGCATCAGACCTAGGGTGGTGGGGCTACCATGAAATGCTTCATGGTACAGAAGGCCTGGAAGCTTACCCTCAAAAAGAGACATATAAATGTGAGGGAAATGACTGCAGTTCTTGTAGCCCTGAAAGCCTTCCTCCCTCTCCTTCAGCCAGGCACCTTCTGATATTCACAGACAACACCACAGTCATGTGGTATCTCAACAAACAGGGATGGACCAAGGCCTATCTCCTATGGTGGATAACATTACAAATTTGGGACCTTGCCTCCAGGCACAGCTTTAACTCTACAGGCAACATACAACCCCTCTCAGAACAACAAACAAGCTGATATTCTCAGCAGAACATCCTCTCTAGAGCACAATTGGATGCTGAACAGAGATACCTTTCTAGAAATTGTCCACCGGTGGGGCACACCTCAAGTAGATCTCTTTGCCTCCCCCCAGGACAGATAACTGAAAAAAGTCTAGACCAAAGATCACTCCCCACTTGCCTTGATGGTAGATACCTTCAGCATACCATGGAAAGGGTGTTTTTTATATGCATTTCCACCCTTCCCTCTCATTCAAAAAGTCCCCCTGAAAATCAGGGAGGACAAACCAAAAATCTTGCTGGTGACTCCCCATTGGCCAAGGCAGCATTGGATGTTTTTCGTGTTTCACTGTTGCTTGAGGACTGACGTCAGGTTGTCAGTAGTATAAAGTAAGGCAGCCGACGCCATTACATCAGTCTTTCTTGCCGTGGAGCCTGAAGCAGAAGCAATTTGCATGAGTGCCCGCCAGCCGCTGAGTTTTCTTCTCGGAATTGAAGTTGAAGTCTTTTAAAGCGAAGTACTCTGTTGGGGATCCTCTTTGTCTTGCACTAACCTATTTCAGAAAAAGTTGTTAATTCTCTCGCCCGTGGAAAGTGAATACCACACCGAGACTTCTACTATTACTGCGTCACTTATTTAGGCCCAGACTATGACGTTCCCCGTTGTCGGTTCTGTGCTTTGTTCGGTGCCAGAGCTATCCATTGTCGGGCCCTTATGGTAGCCAGATATTTTCATTTACAGTTCTCGAATTCTGGTATGGCTTTGATAAGCCATCCGACAGCAGATCTTCCGAAAAAACGTAAAGATAAAGACAGAGACAGACCGCACAAGTCCAAACCTACCGACAGTGCTTCTGTTAAGATAGTCGTCAGTCCTCCATTAACTCAGTGAGGCACTTTTGTAGCCCTTGATGCCCGCTTCACTTGATCTGCAGTCCACTACCAAGACCCTATCGGAGTCTGGGGTGCTGCAAAACCTCTTCCTCAACTAAGGATCCTGCAGTCATCTCTACCTTGGATGTGTTCAGAGCCGCTGAGCAGGCACCGGCTTCCAAGGAAGTCCTTCGCACTACCAAATCCCAACACAAACCGATGTCTTCTTTTGCAACTACCGTTCTTTCAAAAACGACCAAGTTTCTTAGGCCCAGGGTTCAAACCACACCCAAGAACCCGACGACCCACACTCAAGGCGCCTGCTACCTTTCCTCAGTCTCAAATGCTTAAAATGGCGGAAGACCTCATGCTGAGCAGGGGAAGCCAAGCTACTCAATCAAAAAGGAAAAGAGATCTGTCCCTTGTAGTTTTGTCTGAACAAGAGTCAGAAGAATCTAATGCATCTGACTATGAAGACATGCAACCCCTCTCCACTTATAAGGATTGTGATGCAGAGGACTCCATTCCTTCAGCCTCTCCCCCAGAGGATTTTTCCTTTGGGGAAACTGTTTACTTTAAGAGAGAATTTCCAATGGAAGAGTCAGGACTACCCTCAGTCTAAAAAGAGACTCAGGGAATTCCTAAGTCTTCCGCAACACAGACCCTTGGCCATCCCACCAGTCCAGGATGTTGTGGATGTGTTTTCCTTGAATCTAGCTTGACTCCTGATGCCCTACCTCCTGCTCCCAGAAACCTAGACGGGATTCCCGAGCATTGGACAGATGGGGTAAAAAAGTATACACGTCAGCTGCTGTTGCTATCAGGGCACTAAATTGTTGGTTCCATATGCTGAAATTTCAGCAACATACCTTGGAACTCCTTAAACAAAAAATGTCTTCCTTTCCTGCTTGGGCAGAATCTAAAGATTTACAAGACTTAATGCATTCTGCAAGTCAAGTAACTAAACACACTTTGCACTGTGGTTTTGACACCCTAGAAGCTTTGTACAGTGCAGCAATCACCAGATCTGTCATTAGAAGGCATGCATGGCTTAAGGAACAACCCCTGCCAGACCATGTCAAGTCTAAATTGTTGGATGCCCCCTTGCACAAAGATAACTTATTTGGCACTAAGGCAGGAGAGGTCTTAAAAAAGATGAGAGAAAAAGCAAAATCAATGCAAACAGTTAAGGATTTCTTACAGGTCCAGCCCCTAGGTTCAGCAGGCATTGTCCTTCCAAGCACTGGTCCTTTCCTGCTCCGAGTAAACCGGCCCAGCCTAGGCACCATGGAAACAGACCCCCCCCCCCAGACAGCAGCCCCAGGGAATGCAGAGATCTATGCAGTGGACTACCTCCACTACAAAACCAGGGAGTTCTAAGCCACCCCCTTATGTTAAGAACTCACAATGACTCGCATCCTCCACCACCCCTTTGCCCACCTTCACTTACCCCTAGGAGAAAAACTGTCCTTTCACTCAAGCACCTGGGCCACCATTACCAAGGAACAATGAGTTCTGAACATTGTGTCTCAGGGATACAACATTTCCTTCCACACCCTTTCAACCCCAAAAGGGTTCCCAGATCTACCACCAAATCAGTGAGCAGAGGCTCAAAAGCAAATCCTTTCCCTGCTCTCTCTCTGAAGGCAGTAGAGCACGTTCCTGCAGAGCAGGTAGGCCAAGGCTTCTACTCCAGACTTTTTCTGGTGCCCAGAAAAGAGGGCACCTGGTGCCCGATCCTCAATTTATCCATTCTAAACATCTTCCTGGTGATCCCAAAATTCAAAATGCTCACCCTCCAGCAACTGCTACCCATGCTCTCCAAGGGTGCTTGGTTAGCCACACTAGATCTAAAAGAGGCCTACCTCCACATTCCTATCAGGGAATCATGCAGGAAATATCTCCGCTTCAGGGCAGGATCTCAACACTTTCAGTTCTCTGCACTTCCCTTTGGCTTATCTACTGCTCCCAGAGTTTATTGCCTTTTGCAGACAAAGAAATATTAAAATTTACCCATACTTGGATGACAGTAAAAGGGGTGATTAAGGGTCAGTTAGTTAGAGCGTCTAGAGTGTGTTCTGATGACGATGATTTTCACAAAGAATGCCACATGTTAGGAGAGATGTTCTCTAACCGCGGGTATTCATATACATTGACTCAAGCTTTAACTACTGAAATTTCACGTAAAATATCTGAAGGGTCTTTGGGTCCTATTTTAACTACAGGTTATACATACAACATAATGAATTCATCTGATGTCATTCATATACAAACAATGTCTACTGTACCAAGGAATAGTCAAAGTTATGTTACCAGTTTTATCACACAGTTTGATGACGTGTCTTTCCAACTTAAGGAGATACTAAATACCAACTGGGACCTTATTTTGCAAGACCAAGGTCTTAGTAAAACTCTTGGTCCAAAACCAGTAATGTTTTTTTTAAAAAAGGTGTTTCTTTAAAAACTCTATTTGAATTACCGCGTGGACCATATAAGACCAAGAAGGGTATGTTCAAATGCGGTAGGTGTAAGTACTGCAAATATATTCAGACAGGGTCCTGTTTTATATTAAAGGCTCCAGATATTTAATACATGACAAATATAACTGTGAAAGTCAGGGCGTTGTTTACTTGGCCTCATTTCAGTCGTGCCCAGTATTTTATCTGGGCAAGACGGAACGCCAATTCAAACAATGCATCTCTGAGCATATTTAGTTACTAATGCCTTAGCTAGGCATATTAATGATTTCAACACACGCAGTTTTTTATTTACTGTGGTGCAACAAGTATTCAGGAATCCAAGAGGTGGTCCTCGGCATTTGAAACTAGAGGAACAAGAACTATTATGGCAGTTGAAAACAAATGCTTACGTCTATCCCGGAATCAATGATGCTTCCTCTATCAAATGTTTGCTTAAGTTGAAAGCCTTGAAACGCTAGCATCTTTGATGTTTAACAGACAATGTCCATTAATTTTAAATCGAGAATATTCAGGGTTTTATTTGTTTATAGTGCTGTAAGGTAGTTTTTAATAGAAGCCGTTGCAATGGCAAGATGTTTCTGACAGAAACTGTCGAAATGGCAAGGTGGCTTCATTTTTAATTGTATTATATTAATTGCATAATTGTATTATTGGTTTAATTATATACTGTGGTTACGTGGTATGTCCATTTGTCTGAAGAAGTGCACCCATGAGAAGTGCATGAAAGCGCTTACAATAAATTTTCTAGTTGACTCGTGGACTTTGGTCTAGCGGTTTTCCTCTTATTTTGTTTATGGTTTTGTTTCTTTTTACGCTTTCTAGGTGTGCACAGACAGCTCAGATTCTATCTGGACAGGACTAAATCCTTCAGCAAGTCTGATCAATTGCTGGTTAGCTTTGCTACAGGGGCAGAAAGCAATGCGACCTCCAAGCAAACTGTTTCAAAATGATTAGAACACTGCATCCATTTCTCCTACAAACAGCATGGAAAGCCTCCCCCCAGGAGGTCAGGACATACCCCACCAGAGCAGCCTCCACCTCTGCAGCTTTCCCCAGAGGAGTCCTCACCAGGGACATCCTGGAGGCTGCCACCTAGACATCTGTTCACATTTTTACCAAGCATTACCACCTGCCTCTCTCCTTCAAATCCAGGGCAGGGTTTGCCTCTGCAGTCCTGCAGGGCATCCTAGCCAGACCCTAATTTCCTTGACTGCCTCCACCCATTAACTCAGCTTTGGGAATCTACCCAAATGTGATAACTGCAACAGTGAAACACGAAGTACATAGTACAGTTGTGTACACTTACCATAAATGTATATGTTCGAGTGTATTCACTGTTGCAGTCCTGGTTTCCCTCCCTCCATCCCCCTTTTTCTCTTTCTCCTTTTATTACTGTTATTCCTTGTTTTCTTTTCCTTACAAGGGACATATTGGTATTTATTTTCCACTGGTGGGGTTCTTCCACCAGAACCTGGCCTACTACTATGGGAGCTCCTGACAGGTTATGGGAAGAAAAACTGATGAAATGGTGTCTGCTGCCTTACTTTATACTACTGACAACCTGATGTCATTCCTCAAGCGACAGCAACTGACGCAGAGGGCTACCCTGGCAGGGGATAACCCAAATGTGATGACTGCAACAGTGAATACACTGATAAGTTTACACAACTGTACTTTCCCCCTACTTCTCTTAGTCAAGGGCAATCACCACAAGTTACCCCACAAGGTGGACCTACTCGCACAACAAAAGGGAACTCTAATTCACCCTCACCAACTGATGTTATCCCTAATACTCTGGGTGATAAACTTCTAATCCCTTTCAGACACCACTACTCTGTGGACATGCTTTTAGTCCTGAGTGAGGCCAGGAAACCTACTACTAGGAGATCCTACTTATCAAAATGGGAACGATTTTCTAACTGATGTCTCCATAAGGACAGGGACCCCCACCAGACAGACCCCCCAGTCCTTACCTATGTGTGTGAACCAATTAAGGCTGGCATTTCATACTAGTCAGTGAAAGTCCACCTTTCAGCAATTTCAGCCTACCACTAGATCCCCCTCTACTGTCCAGGCTAGATGTCAAACTATTCCTGAAAGGGGTCCTACACTTCAGACCAAGAAACCCATCTCACCCCCCTGGGACCTAAATTTCATTCTGGAAAAACGAGCACTGGGCCCATTCGAACCAGCTAGTGCTGCTACACATCAAATGTGTACATGGAAGACCGTACTGCTGGTGGCCATTACCTCAGCTAGAGAGTTGCAAGCTCTAATGGCCTGCTCACTCAACACCAGCTTCCACAAGGATAGGGTGAGCCTACGCACTAACTCTTCCTTCATGCCTAAAGTGGTCAACGAACTGTCCCTAAACCAATCCATTCACCTACCCACCTTCTTCCCCTCTCCAACCAATGATAGTAGAGGATACTCTATTCCCTGGATGTGTACAGACAACTAAGATTCAATCTAGACAAAACAAAGTCCATCAGAAAATCTAATCAACTTTTTGTATCCTTCCACCCTAGGGCCCTGGGCAAGGCAGTCTCCAAACAAACCATTTTCTGTTGGATTAGGAAAACTATTTCCTTCTGCTACTCTCACCATGACAAACACTTACCCCAGGGCGTAAGAACTCCCTGTACCAGGGGAGTGGCAACCTCCAAAGCCTTCCTCAAAGGCCTGGACACAGCCACCTGGTCCACTATTCACGCTTTCACCAACCACTACAAATTGGACCCATGTATCCAGAGCCCGAGCAGGGTTTGCTAGAGCAATCCTGCAGTGTTTTGTGGAATCTGCTGCATCTATGTCCATCTTTCCCTCTAATTAAGCTGTGGTACTCTCCCACGCTAAGAATACTGCACCATAAGAATAAAAGGACATAGAAGAGTTGTGTGAAATCTTACCATAACCATCGATGTCCTTCTCTTCCATGTTGCAGTATTCGTTGCCAACCACCTATCCCCCTTTTTTACTATTGACCTATCTTTATGGCACTCAGAAGCTCTACCCTAGATCTTTGGCAGATTAGCCAGCATACGACTCTTTACACCTCTGGCTGACATCTCTTGTTACTCTCTATGGGACTGTCCGACTGGGCATTTAAGTTCTGAGGTCTGTGTGTGTGCAGACGTCACATTTAAAGTCCCTGGTTTATGGCCCTACGTGTGACGTCTCATGCACCTACAGCAGCCAGGCTTAAGCTTTTGTATATAAGCTGGCATTCGAGTCACCTGAGGCAGGGAACCCCCACTAAGAATACTGCAACATGTAAGAATAGGACATCTATGGTTATAGTAAGATTTTACAGACATCTTCTTTCTGTCCATTATCCATCAGGGTTATTTCATTGTTTGGAAGTCCCATCCCACTTTTTCAGGCATCCTCCACCACCTTAGGACCAGCTCTTTAATTTCCTAGAGGATCTTCACTCTCTCTTGTCTCAGCACACCATTCAAGCCGTACTTCCTGTCCAGGTAGGGAAGGGATTTTACACCAAGATATTTTGGTCTCACGAAAGAAGGGGACATGGGGCCTATTTCTGGATCTTTCTAGCTGAATGCATTTCTCAAGATCCCTTCCTTTCAGATGTTCTCTCTGCAGACATCATTTTTTGTTGTACAGAGGCCTTTATGATATCTCTGGATCTCAAGTATGCATACCTTCACATCTCCATCCATCCTCTCTTCTGGAAATTTTAGTTTCTCTCTCTCTTCCTTGCATTTTCAGCTCTTTGCTTTGCTCTTTGGAATTTTCAGCTCTCTGCTTTGCTCTTTGGCCTCTCTGCTGACCCCAGGGTCTTCACCAAATGCCTCACCCCTGTCATTGCTTTTTGCAGGGTTTGAAGTATTCATATCCTTCTCTATCTAGTTGAACTGCTTATTCAAGCTCCTTCTCCCAACTCCCTGCTTCACAATCTCAAGTTTACTACTTCCCTGTTAACAGCATCTGGGGTTCACCATAAACTTCCAGAAAACAGTTCTGATGCCTTCCTGCAATCATATTACCCTTGACTGCAGGAAGTTCTCATGCTGGCATCTCTACCTGCCCCCCAGATGTTGTCTGTAACTGCATTTTTTTCCAATCCCTTCTTCCTCTGGCATCTGTCACTGCCAGGAAATTTCTCAGGGTGCTCTGGTTCATGGCTTCCACCATTCCCATGCTCCTCTTGCCAGGCTCCATATGAGAAAGCTTCACTGGTACTGCAATTCAGTGTTGCTTCATCATTGCCACACACTGGATTTCCTTGTACACTTCTTTCCCTTTCTCAATCTCGAGCTTTAGGGATAGATTCATCAGCTTTCATTCAACCTGGGACTTCCTTTACAAGCTCCATTTCCAACTCAGGAGCTCTTTACAGATGCCTGAGACAGGTTGTGAGGCGTCTCCTATGGCCTTCTCAAAGTTCAGGTTGTCTGGCCTCTTCATCAGAGTAAAGGAGATGAGGGCTTTGCTTCTCTCTCTTTTCATCCCTTACCTCTCAAAGTTTTCACAGACAATACTGCAGTGATGTAGTATATCAACAGGCAAGGGGGGCACAAGGTCCTAAATTCTTTGCAGACTAGCTGTTCTGGTCTGAGATTTAGTTGTCCGGTATCAAGTGATTCTTCAGGTAGTTTATATTCCCTCAGAGCACAATCTACTGGCAGACTGTTTCAGCAGGGTGAGCGCACAGGTTCATGAATGGATGCTTCACAGAGATGTGTTTCTGGACATTGTCCTTCAGTGGGGTATTCCCAGACAGAATTTTTTGCCTTCACTCTGAACAGACAACTTCTCATATTCTGTTCTAGAGTCCCAAGTCCCTTGGCTTGGAAAGTGTACACCCTATCTTTTCCTTGGAATGTGATATTTCTGTATGCCTTCCCTCCCCTTCCTTTGTTGCCATGAGTCTTGCACAGTGTCAGGCAGGACTCTACTAAAATCTTGCCAGTGACTTTCTTTTGGCCCAGACAGCATTGATTCCCCCTTCTTTCTCTCTTGGCCAGGGGCAGTCAGCACAATTTACCTCACCAGGCGGATCTTCTAACACAAGACCAGGGATCTCTTTTCCATCCTTGCTTGTCCACTTTTCAAATGATGCTTTGGGTGATTGGGTTTTGATCCCATTCAGAGACCTCTTTTCTGAGGACATGCTTCAGATTTTGTAGGAAGCCAGGAAACCTACCACCAGGAAATCTGATCATGTCCAAATGGAAGCAGTTTTCTGTCTGGTGCCTCTGTCACCACCAGGATCTCCTATCTTTGGAGGTTCCTCTGGTTCTCTGTTATTTGTGTGATCTACTCCATGCTGTTTGCATGTTCTACAGTTAAAGCTCACCTGTCAATTTCTGCTTGTCTGCCCTTGTGTCCTCTTCTGGCCTCCAGATGTGAGGCCGAGCAATTTCTTAAAGGCAGTGTCCTTAGTGTGATGGCTTACGGGAGCAGGAAATTGTGCGGAAAAATGAACAAGTGAACAATCAGATTAAACTCGACAAATGTTTCCTTGACATTTTTATTTTAATCCAAGGAGACGAAAATGAAGCGAAGAACATTGTAACCTGTTTTAATACTAGTTCTGAATTCTTGGAATTCACGTATACATTTGGTCAGGACGGGATTATCTATTTAGATGTAGAACTATGGAAAGACTTTCAGAACAAAACCTACTGTGCTAAGATTTACAGAAAGGATACTTATTCCAATAGTTTCTTAGGTTATGAAAGTAACCACCCTTGGTACCAAAAGAGATCTATAGTAAAAGGGCAGTTGGTCCGGGCCACTCGGATGGTATCAAGAGAGCTTGATTTTTTAGAAGAATGTGAAACATTACAAAATATGTTTACCAACCAAGGTTATCCAGAACAACTGATTATCAACCTCATTGAAGAAGTCCAAGAAAAAAGGTTAGGATTTTCCAACCAATCCTGGGTAAAGGCCTACACATCACAATTCACTCAACACAGTGAAAATAACCAATTGAATTTGTCTTTTATAACACTTTTATAAGTACTGACAGTGAATTTATTTCATCTGTCAACAAAAATTGGCCATTGATTTTCAACAACGAGTTAAGAAACAAATTGCCTAACACCCCTAAAATAGTGTGGAAAAGGGGTAGGAATTTGAAGCAAATCATGGAGAGTAATACCCCAAAGTTGCCGTGGAGAAAGGGTATGTTTCAATGTAACGTGCAACTTCTGTCCTAATATGGCCACTGGTGAGACCTTCAGCACTAGAAACCCTACATTTAAGGTAAAAAATAGATTCAATTGCCAATCCAAAGGTGGTGTTTATGTTGCACAATGCCAACATTGTTTAGCATTTTACTTTGGTAAGACAGATAGAAGACTACGTGAGAGGATGTACGAACATCTTTATTATATAAAGAAAGGCAAATTAGAAAATGCATTAGCCAAACATGTTAGTGATTTTCCCCACCATACATTTTTATTTAAGGCGGTAGACTGTGTTCAAAATGATGGTCGGGGGGGCCCTGACTCTGTACGGTTGGAAATATTAGAACTGTATTGGCAACTTCGTACCAATGCTTGTTCATTCCCAGGTCTTAATGAGACTTGCTCCATATATCCCATTTTAAAAATGAAGAGTTTGACCAGGTAACAGTCAGGTTTTCTACATTATACTTATTTTTTGATTCTTATATTTATATCTATTCTTATTTCATTTACACACATTATATTAATTAAATGTGTATATATGCTTACTATATTAGTTGATTACATCGAAAAGTTTGAAGGTTTTTATACATTTTTATAGGTAAAATGTGTATTCTGATATTTATTAAATGTAAATATATTTATTATATCTGTTGCTTACACCACAAAACTTGAAGGTGTGTATGGCTTTACTTTGTGGGAACATGAATTAGTTCAGATACATACTATTGATTTTTATGTTTTTTATATATTTTTATATGTAAAATGTGTATTTTGTATTTTTTATTGAATTGTATAACATGTATGTATTGTAATGCATCAAGGTGGTCTCTTATCTGTTGGTGACCTTTTATGCATGGCTCTTTTGCCACAGCTGCCATATATATATATATATATATATATATATATATATATATATATATATATATATATAAAATTTATTTTTTTTTACAGTACTATTCTTTATAAGTAAACACATTTCACACAGTAAATATTAAGTATTTAATATATGTGGGTGTTAGAACAGTTTAAATCATGTTATAAAAAGTCAACAGGTAATGGAGCGACCAAGGCAGCATAAACAGCAACAATCAATCTATTTATAAAAAACGTTTTAATGATACTTACATGAGGTGAGCGCTTTCACATAAAATGCTCCTTCAGACCTTTAAAACAAGTAAAATATCACAACCATATATATATTCAAAACAACGTAACCAAATAGACCTCAGCCGACAACATTAAGCGCTTTCATCCACAAAAATTGGACTTCATCAGAGGATTCTGATGAAGTCCAATTTTTGTGGATGAAAGCGCTTAATGTTGTGTACGGTCGAATAAAGCAATAGTTTTGTCTTTCCATCGGATTATTACATTTTCTTTGTGCATCCTGTTCGTGACACCAGTTGATATATTCAAAACAACCAATCCACAAACATTGCTAATCATACTTATTTAAGCACTTAAAGAAACAACACATCAAAACTTAAACAACAAAAAAGCTAATGTTAAAACATAAAAATTCTATGCATAAAAAACAATAACACAAAATAACATCTATAAAAGCAAAAATTAAAATAAATAAAATCTATTTGGGTATTTAGGAATAAGATGTATTTAAAAAGGTTGTTATGTAGTAATAGGGAACACAACACTAATCATGCAGCATTAGGAGTCACGCTACCTTGTGGTAGCTGTAACTTCTGTGAAGTGATTAATACATCTGAATTTTTTGACCATCCTGATTTGAATAGGAGAGATTCACCTTTAGGGTTAATGCGAACTGTAGATCTAACGTATATTTAGCGGAGTGCGTTGTATGCAAGTCATTCTACGTGGGGAAGACTAATAGATCCCTACGGGAAAGGATGAGGGAGCATATATATTGCATACGGAAGAACTTGGTATATAATGCCCTCTACAAACATGTTTTGGAGTGTGCTGCAACACATAATTTTGTATTTAGGGTCATTGGTATCATTACTCCAGGTATTAGAATGGGGGATGTTCGGAATCATTCCGAACATAGGGAAACAAACTGGATGATTATTCTGAGGGCTTATGGAGGCTCTGGTTTGAATGAGCGAGCCTCCATTAAACCCCTGCTTAAGAAACGCAGAATACCCAAATAGATTTTATTTATTTATTTTTATTTTTGCTTTTATAGATGTTATTTTGTGTTATAGTTTTTTATATATTGTTTTTTATGCATAGAATTTTTATGTTTTAACATTAGCTTTTTTGTTGTTTTAGTTTTGATGTGTTGTTTCTTTAAGTGCTTAAATAAGTATGATTAGCAATGTTCGTGGATTGGTTGTTTTGAATATATATATGGTTGTGATACTTTATTTGTTTTAAAGGTCTGAAGAAGCATTTTATGCGAAAGCGCTCACCTCATGTCAGTATTATTAAAACGTTTTCTTATAAATAGATTGTTGCTGTTTATGCTGCCTTGGTCGCTCCGTTACCTGTTGACTTTTTATTTATTGATTATATTATCTTTGGACTACGGAGTGTTTGCCTTGTGGGTTGCCGTTATTTTTCTTTGTGTTTATATTATTTATTACTTATGGCATAACTCACTTGGACATGGCGAATCACTGTGTGGAGTCAGTTGAGCTTGATTATAATCCAGCCAGAAGTGGCCGTAATGGTAGAACTGATCTTGGTATTAATTTATCGGAACGGTTTGCTAAATATTTGGAAAAGGACAATAGGCTATTGCTGGCACCAGACACAAATGATATTGCCAGTGATGATGTCATCAGTGCGACCCAAGAAGCAGAAGCTTTGCAACGACAGATGGAGGACATTGAACATGATTTTTTAAAATTGGAAAGACTGCATTTACAATGCCAGCATTTTGAATACTGCTTTGATAAGAAGATCGTTCCTCGTGGTCTTTTCTAGTTTTGAACATGCCTACCCAAGGTGCACAACATCCAGAGCTTCTTACCAGGTGGCAACAGCTTAACCTTGAGGTGAGCGCTAAATACATGCGTTTATTGAATGAGTTCTTTGAACTCGAGGAAGATAAATTGAGATTAGATTTGAAACATAAACAAGATGCATTGTTTAATAGACACTCTGGTGACATTTTGTGCCTGATGTTAGAAAGTGTACTTGATGGTGTGGCAGTGTTTGAAAGGAAACTACTGCAACAAAAGAAAACCAAAATTTTAAGGGATACTAATGACTTTAAAATGGGCCGTGTCTTTTTATGGCCGAGAATAGGACAGAATGCTGTGCCCAGAGTGTATCCTAGAACGTCGAGGACTGTTGGAAATGTTGTGACTGATTTATCCAGTAATAGAGATACTGGGACTGTTAGATCTGTGAATATCATGAATGAGAATCGTAATGGTTCAGTCCATATTTCTAGTGATACTGATAATATTGTACCTGTTGATAACAATGTTGATTCTGATGTTAATTCTGATATGCCCTTCACTAGACAGGGTGTTGGCAACATTACTAATGTTGCCAATGTCGTTTCTTCTGAGTTGTTTGGACAGAACTTATTCCCGAAGGTTGTGGTTAATACCTCAACTAATTTTGAGAAGATTGTGCGACCTAAGGAAAAGGTGAATGTTCATGTACCAAATATGACTATTTCTTCAGCTGATATACCTACTCCTGGCCTTCCTTTTTCATTACCTGCTCGTCTGGAGAGATCTGGGCGACGGAGCAGATCAATGAGCAGGGGGCGACAGAAAAGGAAGTTGTCAGAGGATTATGGGGGAAGTCAAACGTTAAGGAAAATTTGGGGGAAGATACCGAATCATTAATTGTTAACATTTCTTCATATTCATTGAATAAGTATGAAAAGAATGATTTACGTAAGGGCTTGACTTTTATTCCATCTAGTAATAGTAGGCTAACTGATACAGTTCTAGATTTAAAAGTTTTTTGTAGAAATATAATGCTACAATATCAATATGGTAATACTTCTCATGAGGGGAATACTGAGATCATATATGATCACTATCCTTGTTTCAAGAAACTGAGTCATTATATCCCTTTAAATCACCCTCTTGTTGAAGCTTATATGAAGCTAACTGAGGACAATATCTTTAAATATTACAATGCGCATACTGGTAGTTCCAGATATGGCAACAAGTTTAACTTGACATTTAATGAGAGAAAGGCCCTAAAAAGCCTTAGAATGAATTCAAAGATCACTATTAGGCCTGCTGACAAGGGAGGTTCTGTTGTTGTGATGGATAGTATACAGTAGCATACAGCGATGATAGATATGTTGAGTGATGTGAATTTCTACCATAAAATAGGTATGGATGATGTCCATGACATTGTTAATAAGATTGATGGGTCCCTATATGAGATTTTCCATGCTGGTTTGGTTTCTGATAAAACTCTGGATTTTCTAATTCTGCATAATCCACTGTTGCCTATCATACAAGGACTTCCGAAAGTCCATAAGCATCTAATTAATCCACCTATGCGCCCGCTTGTTTCGGGAGGTGGTTGGGTTACTGAGCCCCTGTCGATATTTATAGAGAAGCATCTTAGGCCCATCCTGAGTTTGAATAGGGTGGTGTTACAGGATTCTAAACAGTTTTTCTTAGATCTATATGTTTGTATACAAGATATTGATGATATTGAGGAAATGTTTTTTGTGACTATGGATATCCAGTCACTATTTACTATGATTCCGAATAATTTAGGTGTGTGCTATGTACAAGATTGTTTGAGGGCTCGCAGTACTTATAATTCATCATTGATAGAATTGATTTGTTTTCTTCTAGAAATTGTGTTGGAAAACAAAATTTTTGTGTTTGAGCATGATATATATGCTCAGAAGCATGGCATAGCTATGGGCACCTCGTGCAAATAGCTACGCCAATATGTTTCTAGCACATTGGGAGGAAGTGGTTCTGTTCAAAGTTAGAGTTTAATGTTCATGTACCCTTCTATTGATGTTTTGTCAATGATTTATTTTTTCTTTGGAAGGGCACAGGTCCTGAATTGAGAAAGTTTTTTGAACATATGAACATGTTATGTGATTGTTTGAAATTTACTATGGCTTTCTCTAAAGAATGCATTGAATATTTAGAACTATATATAGAGAAACTGCAGGGCTCTATTATAAATACGGGGGTCTATAGGAAAACCTGTTTTAGGAATACTCTTTTGAGTAGAACTAGTATGCATCCTAATTATGTTTTTCGCAACCTGATCCGTGGACAGGGCATTAGAGCCTCAAGACTGAATCCAACTGATGAGGGTTTTCAGTCTGAGCTTAAACTTTTGGAACAGAGGTTATTATTGCGTGGTTAGGATAGGAATGAGATTCTGGAGAATTGGGTTGATTTGGAAGATCTTAGGCAGGGTGCAGCAGCCCCTTATTATGGCCCTAAGATAGAGCCATTAGTAAAATCATCGGTCTCCCCCATGTAGTTATGTGAAAGCCCCTTTGTTTTATACACGACACCATAGGCCACTAAGTGATCTGTTCAGTGAACATTGGTCTATCCTACAGGTAGATCCACAGATTGGTGATATTGTTGGTCCACGTCTATCTTTTCTTTTTAGGAATAAGATGAATTTAAAAAGGTTGTTATGTAGTAATAGGGAACGCAACACTAATCATGCAGCATTAGGAGTCATGCTACCTTGTGGTAGCTGTAACTTCTGTGAAGTGATTAATACATCTGAATTTTTTGACCATCCTGATTTGAATAGGAGATTCACCTTTAGGGTTAATGCGAACTGTAGATCTACTAACGTATATTTAGCGGAGTGCATTGTATGCAAGTCATTCTACGTGGGGAAGACTGATAGATCCCTACGGGAAAGGATGAGGGAGCATATATATTGCATACGGAAGAACTTGATGTATAATGCCCTCTCCAAACATGTTTTGGAGTGTGGTGCAACACACGATTTTATATTTAGGGTCATTGATATCATTACTCCAGGTGTATTAGAATGGGGGATGTTCGGAATCATACCAAACATAGGGAAACAAACTGGATGATTATTTTGAGGGCTTATGGAGGCTCTGGTTTGAATGAGCAAGCCTCCATTAAACCCTTGCTTAAGAAACACAGAATACCCAAATAGATTTTATTTATTTATTTTATTTTTACTTTTATAGATGTTATTTTGTGTTATAGTTTTTTATATATTGTTTTTTATGCATAGAATTTTTATGTTTTAACATTAGCTTTTTTGTTGTTTTAGTTTTGATGTGTTGTTTCTTTAAGTGCTTAAATAAGTATGATTAGCAATGTTCGTGGATTGGTTGTTTTGAATATATATATATATGGTTGTGATATTTTATTTGTTTTAAAGGTCTGAAGAAGCATTTTATGCGAAAGTGCTCACCTCATGTCAGTATTATTAAAACGTTTTTTATAAATAGATTGTTGCTGTTTATGCTGCCTTGTTCGCTCCGTTACCTGTTGACTTTTTATTTCTCGATTATATTATCCTTGGGCTACGGAGTGTTTGCCTTGTCGTTGCTGTTATTTTTCTTTTTGAGTTTAAATCATGTGTTCAATTTGTTGAACACATTGCATTATATGATGGTTTTGCACACAGTGGTAATGCCTTCATCTTTTGCTTTAACTACTAATTTAAACCACCAACTGTTACTTTGATTTTAATTGCATCAATTATGTGGGGTCCTATCAAATGTAGGATAGGGTTATTTAAACAGCAGTTGAGAACATTTGTTTGTCTGAAGAAGTCCCACTACTTAGTGGGACTAAAAGCGCTTTACAAGTACTGTGTTTCGTTAAATAAATTTCCTTTGCTTCAAGAGCAGCGTTTATATTTGTTGCATTCGTGTGTTGGAGTATCCTGGTGCAATTCTCAGCACTTTTTGTATTTTTCCAGGCTTCCCAGGAAGCCTATTCCGCCTTCCTGGGACTTAAGTTTTGTTTTGAAAAATTGACTCTGGCTCCTTTTGAGCCGGTTTCTTCAGCTTCCTTACAATGTTGTACTTGGAAGACACTTCTTTTGTATTTCACTTCAGCCAAGAGGGTGTCTGAACTTCAGGATTTCATGGGTATTCCTCCTCTTAGTCTTCCACAGAGACAAGGTGTCTCTTTGTACTAATCTTCCTTTTATGCCCAAGATAGTCAGTGAGTTGTTCCTTAATGAGAATGTTCATCTTCTTTCCTTTTTACTTTCTCCACAGTCTGACAGTGAGAAGGTTCTTCTTGCCTTCAGTTTGCAGAGACAGCTGAGATATTTTTTGGATACAATTAACATTATTTGAAAATCTGAGTAGCTTTTTGTTTTTTATCCCAGGTATTTGAGTTTGGCTGTTTCTAAACAAACCGTCTCCTCCTGGATTTCTAGGGTCATTTCCTTTTGTTATTCCTTTCATGGAAAATGTCTTTCATCGTCAGTAAAGCTGCATTCTACTGTGCCAGTTGCTTCATCTGGTTCTTTTTTCAAGGGGTTGGATATGAATTCCATCCTTCAGTCTGTAACATGGTGCTTTGTTCATACGTTCACTAAATATTACAAATTGGATGTTTTCCAGGGCCAGGGCAGTTTTTGCCAGGGCTATCCTGCATGGCTTGTAAAGGGCTGTTCTTTGCCTTCCTCCTCCCAGGCTTCCTCTTGTATTCTCCTTTAGGTAAAGAATACTGCAACAGTGATATGGAAGACCATAGTACAGTTGTGTAAAATCTTGCCATAACAGTACATATATTTCTCTTCACTGTTGCAGTATTTGTTCTCTCCTTCCTACCCCGTTTTAAGCTATTGCCTTGTAGTTCCTCAGCCTTCTGTCCATGGGGTCCTTCATTTTCCTTTTTCTCCTTTTGGATGTATATGTTCTCCTTGTCCCTAAGGGCATTCTCTTCCTCCTGGGGCTTTTTTAGTTGTAAGTATGTGTGTCCACACATCACCTTTATGTCCTATGCCTTGCGTGGAGAGCATACATGTGACATACGATGCCTATGAGTACTAAAGGTTTTGGTATACTTGCTGGATACTGGGCTGTCCTTGGCAGTAGATCACTTGGGTAAAGAATACTACAGCAGAAAGGACATCTGCTATTATGGTGAGATTGTTCACAACTTTAATTGCAAAGAAGATAATGTAGTCTCCTGGAAATGGACACTCTAGTCCTCTCTCCAGTCCCTCCAATACTAGATGCATAAGAGAATGCCTTTCAGTCTACGTATCCAGCTCTGATTCTCAACTACTAGCACCTAAAAGACCAGACAGATTTTACAAGATGCCTGATAACTAAAATACCTCCTCTGCAAGATCCCTGTGGCTGGCCCTGCTGTGTCTTTCTGTCCTCAGGTAACCCTTCTGCACTTCTCCCCAGTGCCGGTGCCTTTCCCAGTGTTAAGGATAGTATGGCTATGAATAGGTGGAGAAAGAAGGTCTAAAACTCTTCCACCATTGTATTTAGTGCGATCAACTACCAAACACAGGTGACTAAATATTTACTGTCTGTCCTGCAGTCTCTGAATGAGGTAATGTCAGACCATAATCTTCAAATTCTTAAGCAGCAAATGCAGACCTTACTGCCTCAGGCTACTCAGATTGCAAGGCACAGCATGAAATGCAGTTATGATGCTGTGGATGCCACTTCCATAGCAGCAGCCACAGCTTCAGTCATCATATATTATGCATGGTTGTGCAGCAAACCCATCCACGAGGACTTTCCGTCTAAAATCCTAGATTCATCCCTAGACAAAAAGACCCTTTGTTTTGCCCAGAAGCTGCAAAAAATTTTAAAGCCCTACAAGAGCAAGGTAAAACTATGAAGGATTGTAGGCAAATTTTACTTTCTATAGTTCATAACTATTACAGGACCTACCCAACCACGTCCACTTCCTTTGTTAAGATGGACCCTCTGTCCACTCACAAACAAAGAAAAACACCCAAAAAGAATATTTCAGACAAACCACATAGGGAAATCTCCTTCAGGGGGGGATGGCCTCCTTTCAGAGACAAAAACCTGTGACTACCTTCCTACCTACACCTCCCCCTCACCTGAAACCCTCTACCCCTCTTTCAAAAAGACTTTCTCTGTCCCTTTCTAGGAAATGGTAAATGCAGACAAATTGGTTGTAACGGTCATCGGAGATGGTTAACATGTCATGAGAAAGCATCTCCTGTCAAAATGGCCTGCCTCCTCCTCCGCAAAACCAGCTCCGTTTGCTTGACCTTGTCGTTCTGAACTTAATATATCAAGGCACCATAGAAAGTGCCATCCTCCTTCATAGGGAAAGGGTTCTATTCCAGAATCTTTCTCATACCAAGGAAGGAAGGAAGGACAATATAGACCCATTCTGGAGTGCGCTATCTCTCTCTTCTAAACACCTTTCTAAAGGTACTAACTTTAAATATGCTCTCTCTCTGCACTCCCTTCTTCGTTTCATTCTTTCTTACTCCTTCCTTGTATCAGTAGACCAAAAATATGCCAGTCTTCACATCCCTGTTCTGATCCTCTTGCAGGAAATTCCTCTAATTTTTCTTTGGTTCATCACAATTTCATTTTACTGCTTTGCTCTCTGTTTTTTTTATGGTACTAGAAATTTTTACAAAATGCGTAGCTCCAGTGGGTACCCTTCTAACTGTCACATACACAGAATTCATTTTTTCCCCTTACCTGGACAACCTATTTATTCAAGCTCTGTCTATAGACTCCCTGCTCAAGCATGTAAATTTCATGGTACATCTCCTATCCATCCTAGGGCTCACAGCCATCTTTAAAAAAATCTCATCTCACACCCACTCAGGACCTGGTCTTTTTGAGTCGTAGACAAGATGCATGCAGAATGCTTGCCTTCCTTCCTTAAAAAAGCTCTCTCTGGCCACCTTTTTCAAAAATCTCTACTCAGTATCTCACTGCACAGCCAGGGAGATATTAGGGGCCTTGGGTTTCAAGGCAGCTGCCATTCCAGTGCTTCCTCTGGCCAGACTACATATTCAGAAAATTTAGGGGTACCTGAAATCAGTCTGGTCTTAACATTCCCATCCTCTAGATACCCTGATCCCCTCTATTACCTTATCTCAGAAATGAGCAGCTCTGGTGGGAAAAAATAGGTCATGCTCAACCCGGGCCTTCCTTTCACCCCAGCCCCACCCAGCTGAATTCTTCACACAGATGCCTCAGACAGAGCATGGGAGCTTGGACAGGACTCCACAGAGTGTAGGGGAAATGGCCTTCCCCATCCTGAAAGAACATATCAGCCTAAAGTAAATGCACTGCAGATATTCTCCCATCTATGAAAACCAGGCTCACTACTGGTGTACACCAAAAATGCTACAGTTATGTGGCATCTGAACAAGCAAGGAGCCACAAGATCTTAGCCACTGTGCAGGCTAGGACAGAAGGCATATGATACCTAGTCACAAAAATGGGCATGAATCTTGACAGTTGCGCATACATTTGCTCATGGAAGAGTATACTGGCAGACTCCTTAAGCAGGTCCTTAGTGGACCGTCAGTAATGGACCCTGAACAAACATTTTTTAAAACAATAAGGCATCAGCGGGGATCACCACAAGTAGACCTTTTTGCGTGACCAGAAAACCACCAGCTTCCCCTGTTCTGCACCAGGAGGACAGATGTCTTCTCTTTCCAGTGGTCTGGGAGGTTCCTGTATGTCTTCACCCCCTCTATTGCTACTTCCAAAAATCATTCTAAGAGTTCAAAAAGAAACTCCAAAACTCCTAATTCTACCCCCCTTCAGGCAAAGGCAGCAGTGGTTTCCCCTCCTACTACCACCTGTCCAAGGGGAAACTATTGGAAAATACCATTGCAACCATGTCTGCTTACTCAACAACAAGGTCTGGTGCTCCATGCAAGTCTACCCTCTCTGTCTTCGTCTGTGAGTGGTATGGTTCTGATCCTTAAAAGATGCCTCTTCTCTTATACGGTGGTTTAGGTTGTAGAGGAAGCCAGTTAACCCACCAACAGAAAATCATACACAGCTGAGTGGAAAAGATTTTCATCTCGGTGCTTTAAGCACAGCCAGGGCAAATTTTATGAGATAGCCCTTCTGTCATCAAATGTCTGTGAATTATACACTCTAGTTTGGCTCATCTTTCTGCCTTTAATGCCTGCTTGTTTCTTGATCTACCTGTTGTGTCCAGGGCTGAGGTCAGACTTTTCTTGAGGGGAGTCTTACACTTTAAGCAGCCTAGGAAATTTTTTTTTTCCTACCTGAGATCTCAATGTTGTGCTGGAAAAAATGTATTTGCCCACTTTTGAGCCAGCAGCCTGTGCATCTTTAAAAGTCTGCACCTGGAAGACTGTCCTTATGCTGGCTGTTAACACAGAGTATCTTATCTTCAGGCACTTATGGCTATTCCTCCCTTTCTGATTTTCCACAGGGACAGGGTGATTCTCGGGGCCAATCCATCATTCATGCTTAAGGTACTGAGTGATATATTCCTCAACCAGGCTATCTACTTGCCTACCTTTTTCCCCTAATCCCTAAAATAAGGGGGAAAGAATTTTCTGCTTACTAGATGTTCACAGACAGCTGCTTAAGTTTTTATTTGTGCAAAATAAAATCTGTCAAACTTTTTGTTTCATTCATGGATTCCAAACTAGGTCAGCTCATTTCTAAGCAAACCATTGCATCTTTGATATCAGAGGGTATTTCTTTTCTATTACACACAGTATGGGAAAAGCATTGCATTCCTGCACAAAAACACATTCCACTTGGACAGTTGCCTCCTCTGGGGCATTCCACAAGTGTGTAGATGCACGGTCGATCTTTGAAATGGCCACCTAGTCTTCGGTGCACACCTTCACCAAACATTACAAGATTGATGCCTGTTTAAGATCCAAGGCTGCCTTTGGTAGGTCTGTTCTGGCAGGTATGTTGGACGGCTCTTCCTTTAGCCAACTTCCGTCTTCTCTACCTCCTTCAGCTTTGGGAGTCACCCATATGTTAAGCATACTACTACAGTGATTTCAGGTAGGAAATAGTAAAGTTGTGTAAGATCTTACCATAATGGTAGCTATCCTACTGATCACTGTTGGTAGTTTTCCTTTCCTCTGTCCTTCCTGTCTGCTCTTCCTCTACTCCTGTATTTCTTTTTCCATCTGTTGTAAGCCATCACGTAATAGACTGCTTTTGGGAGAATTTACTTACCTTTTTTTGAGCTGCATCCCTTCTAGCCTCTCTCAGTAGTCCTCAGGCCACTGTCTTGGAGATGGTCTGAACTAGTAGTGCCTACATCTGCCTGTATACATCAACACGTATGAACTGAGGTCACATGTTGGACGTACACGCTCTTAGAAGGGTAAAGCTTTGGTACCTGAGCCAGACGTCACCAGATGAAAACTCTTATGTTAAGAATACTACAGCAGTAATAAGTAGAACACCTACTGTTACAGTAACTTCTTGCATAACTGTACTTTACTGTGTCTCTGTAGAGATTGCTTTTTAGGATTTGGCTATTGTTTGTAGTGCCCAAAGGCTATATTTAAGTGTCTTGTTACTAAAGTGTTTTTGGACTGCTAGAAAGTATTTTTCCATGAGAATAACAGGATTTCATGTGAATGCTTCTGCTCACACTTGGTTTACTTAGGTTTTGTGTGATTTTTATAGGGCAGGTAATATTTAATCTGATGATGTAAATCTTTATTCATTCCTTACTGATAGGACTTCTGTTCCGTCCTTGGAACCGACACTGCCGATTCCAAGCTCGCTCCAGCCAAAAACTCTCCGCTAAGATCTACCCATAATGCCCCTCTCATAGTCTCTTCAGATCTCATTTGCCGTGTTCCTCATCAGATGTGCCAAGCCTTCTCTCTCAAAGCTAAGTGTAAAGTTTGTGTAATTTTGTGTAATTTCTCGCAAAACTTTACTTTTTTGGTCAGTTCCCGCTAATTTCTCCTGTCGCATGTAAACAACTTCTACTTCCTACCCTCAACCTTTGGTAGTTACCCTTATACCATCATTGGTACTCTCCCTCTCTCCTACTTTTGGTAGGCCCTCCTTTTACCACTTCTGGTATTCTAGGTACCATTGTTGGTACTCTTTTCTTTATATATATATTTATATATATATATGTATATATATATATATATATATGTATATGTGTGTGTGTATATATATATATATATATATATATATATTTGTATATGTGTATATATATATATATATATATATATATATATATTTAAAAAAAAAAAAAGAAAACATTTCTCCTTTCACTTTGCTTCTGCTGTTTTCTTTTTTTGACTGTTTTTTCAGTGTAGGTTAGTGTCACTATGTCAGAAAAAGCTTAATTGGGGTTTAAGCAGTGTGATAAGTGTAAGGGTAAGATGCCCAACTTGGACAGTCATGCTCGGTGCGTTTTTTGTTTGGGGGTTGACCATGTAAATGCTTTGTGACATCTGCTCCAGTTTCAGTAATCACACTCTAGCTGAGCGCAAAAATAATTTGATTTTGAAAGGTTTAATGAAAACGCCTTTTTCGGAGGCTCTCTGTGGGATGGAGATCTCACTAACCTCCTAAGACCAAAACACACGAAGAGAAACAGAGTCACTCGGTTCCTACATCTCTTGTCTGTTTCAGAACCGAGTTGACACCGAGCTTCTCTGGCACCTTCGGCACAGACCACCTCGGCACCAGGCTCTGTGTCTTCTCCCTTGGTACCACCTCTGATGTTGACTTCTATTACGGTACTAGCTTCCGCACGGTCTTTGGTGCCGTCATTTGTTCTGACACCGGCTTTGACAACCATACCTGCTTCGGCACCATCCCTGTCCATGGTGCCAATAGATTATATGGCTCCACAGACTATGACCCCGTCAGTTCGAAAGGTTGAACACCTTCCCAGAACCAGATATCATCCAACTTATGACCCTTGTTTGGGGCACCAATTTAGCCCCTTTCTTGAAAGACCTGACTGTCCTTTAGCATCCTCCTATAGATCCACCAGGAGCTTTTTAGAACAATATGTAGTGCGGGATGTGGACCAGCTTCTGGCAGCTAGAGGATTGCCCACACCCCTGCTAGATCTTCTGTCCCCTTTGAAACGGAACCTTTCACAGCATACTCATCAGTATATCCTCCTCCGGCCTCTTCCCAGGCTCCGGAGACTTCGGTACCGATGACCACCCCGGTGCATACTGTCTCTGCTCCAACTGTGGAGATGTTCTTCGTGTTTCACTGTTGCAGTCATTACACTTGGGTTATCCTGCTGGCAGGCTGCCCTCAGTCAGCCAGAATTCCAAAGTCTAGGTCCGGCGTCAGTTGCTGTTGCCTCTTCCCTGACGTCAGTGCACCAGGGGTATAAAAGATGCAGCCGACGCCATTTTCTTCAGTCTTTCTTCCCGCGCGGTGGCCAAAGCATAAGCAGTTCGCGATTGCCGGTCGGCCAACTCCTGAGATTTTCATGTTCGAATTTCAGATCCAAAGTCTTCATTAAAAGCTAAGTACCCCATTGGGGAAACTTTTTTTTCTTGCTCCAGACCGATGTCAGAAAAAGTAATTATTTCTTGTGGGTAGCAAATACCTCATAAGGACTTTCATTCTTACTGTATTCCTTGCCTAGGCCCCGACCACGATGTTGCTAGTTGTCAGTTTTGTGTTAGATTTAACCAACGCACAATTAAGCATCGGTACGATTTTGCATTACACTATTTTGGCATAAGATTTAATTATACTATGTCATCGGATAGCCATCCGACTACCGGAATTCACAAGAAATGCAAAGAAAAAGAGAAGGACAGGCATCCGAGGTCCAAAACCGATAGTGAGGCTTCTTCTAAGCCAGTCGCCAGTTCTCAGTGAGGCGCCTTCGCAGCCCCTGACATCCGCTACTTTAGACAGGCAGGCCGCTAGCGACTCCTATTTGGAGTCGCCTAGGCTGCTGGAAGGTCAAAGTATTGGACCTTCGAAGACTGTTCCCTCAGATGGGTCCAGAGCCGCTGAGCAGGCATCGGCTTCTGAGGGTGTTTTCAGACCAATTCAATTATACATTAAAACCACTTCAGCTTCAAAGGCAAAGACTAAAGCACCCTTAAAGACAAAGAAACAAGTACAACAGCCTCATGGACAGGCCTCCATGCCCAAAAAACAGATGCTCAAAATGGCCGAAGACTTAATTACTTTGATCAGGGGTTCCCATCCCCCTCCTGATAAAAGGCCTAGGCAAGAGACAGAATATGAATCTTCAGATCAGGTTTCCATTTCATCTGATTCCTCTTCTGATCAGGAATACTCTCTTCCTCCCTATGAGGATTCTGATGCTGAAGAGTCTATTCCTTCAGCCTCTCCTCCTGAGGGATGACTCTTTTGGGGAAACCTTGCATACTATGAGGGAGCATTTCCACTGGGAGAGTCAAGATTTTTCAGAATCTAAGAAAAGGTTCAGAGACTTCCTTTTACTACCACAACACAGACCCCTAGCTATTCCACCTGTGTTAAACATTGTTGATCTATTTTCAGAGTCCAGTCTGACCCCTGACTCCTTACCTCCAGCTCCTGTTAAGCCGGACAGGTACTACAGGGTCCCTGACTCTCATAAATTCCTTTTCAAAAACCCTGCTGCTGACCCAGAAACCATCTCTCAGGGTCCCAAAGGGGTCAAGGCTTCCACTGCAAAAAACCCTACCCCCTCTGACAGGGATTCTAGGGCATTGGACAGATGGGGAAAAAAGATTTACACTTACGCTACCTTGGCTATAAGGGCTTTAAATTGTCAGTTTCATATGCTCAAATATCAGCAATATATTATGTCACTGCTTAAACAAAAAATGTTGACAAATTCTGAATGTGCAGAAAACAAAGAAATGCAGGATTTATTGCATGCAGGTGAACAAGTTGGAAAGTATACATTGCAATGTAGTTTTGATTCTTTGGAGGCCTCCTGCAGAGCCGCTGTTACGGGTTCTGTCATCAGGACGCAAGCTTGGTTAAAGGAACAAAGTCTGCCTGATCATGTCAAAGCAAAATTATTAGATGCCCCATTACAGCATGATACTTTGTTTGGTGTTAAAGCAGAAGAGGTGTTAAAGAAAATGGAAGACGAAGCTAAATCTATGCAAACAGTTAAGGATTTCTTACAGGTTCAGCCTCCAAGATTTAGCAAACACTGGCCTACAAAGAATTGGTCCTTTCCAGTGTCAGACCACAGAGGGGCAGATACAGATGCCCAAGAGGCAGATCCCAGCCCCAAGGCTCGTACAGGTCTAAACAATGGGGTGCTTCTACCTCCAAAAGTGGAGAAGACAAATCACAACCATACAGGAAACAGTCACAATGACTTCCCCCTGCCGGCACCAAGCACTTATCTTCTGGCAGCACCTTTAGGGGGAAAAATAGCACTTTTTTCTCAAAACTGGTACATAATAACCCAGGACAAATGGGTCTTAGACATAGTGTCACAAGGCTACAAGTTTCACTTCCATACCCTGCCAAGGATAAACGGTTGGCCAGACCTGCCAAAACATCAATGGGCAGAGGCACAAAAGCAAGTCTCATCCCTCATAGACATGAGGGCCATTCAACAAGTACCAGAGCAAGAGCAGGGACAAGGATTTTATTCAAGACTGTTTTTGGTACCAAGAAAGGGCAAGACCTGGAGACCAATACTGGACCTATCTATTCTAAACACATTTCTGGATATACCAAAATTCAGAATGTTGACTCTACAGCAACTTCTGCCCATTCTGGGCAAGAAGGCTTGGCTGGTGACTTTAGACCTAAAATAGGCATACCTGCATGTCCCAATCAGACAAACATGCAGAAGATACCTCAGATTCAAAGCTGGCTCAATACAGGCAACTTGACTACCTATTTCAACCTGTTGACAGCGAAGGCCTGGTTATCTGCAAGAAAAATTCTGCAGGCTTTGGGCTTCATGGCATCCTGCATTCTACTAATTCCATATGCAAGACTGCATATGAGGAAGCTTCAGTGGTACCTAAAAAGTGTTTGGACTCAACATTGCCACAACCTGGAAGCAGTAATTACCCTCATCTCCTGCCTGCAACAGGAGATCTGGTCAGGGAGCCCCTCTGGCTGTCTGAAGAAGGCAGACTTCAGGGCGCAAAGTCTTCTGGACAGATGATCCGACCGATCCGAGCCTCACTAAAAAGCTTAGGCCCGGAGTTCTCCTAGCCTCCCCTCAACCACCTTCCTGGGTTAAGCTGAGACTGGAGAGGAATTTCGCTAGACAGGGAGAAGCAGACGGATAGGCAGAGGAGAAGTACCCAGCTTCAGCAAGTCTCCAGCTTGGCTTCTCCCCTGTTCAAGGTTCTTTCCTCGCCTTAAGCTTGCCCTCCTGCTCCTCTCTCCTGGCCCGAGGAGGGGGTTTAGTTACCAGGGAGGAGGTTGAGGCAGCTTCCGTTTGTGTGTGTCCCGCTGTGCTCCCCTCCCCCTCTATTTTCCCCAAGGCTGTCTTTTCGCTCGGGAATGAGGTTGTGTCCCTAAGCTCCCCCCTCCAAGTGCCCACACTGCTGCCTAGTCCCTTTCTCGAAGAAGGGGACCCCTTTTTGGCGCCGACCAGCGGCAGGGTTCCCCCCATACACCACGGAACGGAGCTTTCATCGAGCCTGGGTCTTTATGGGAGATCTCCGCTTCGCCGCTGCTCCTCTGGCACTTAGCCCTTGTAAGCAGTTTCTCCTTCGCTGGGGGACGAGCCGAGGGCCGATTGCCGGATCAGGGTGGGGGGAGGGGAGACAGAGCCGAGGCGCCCGTCCAGGTCCATCGCCGGGAGAGCCTAAGCTTCCAGCCTGCTCCTCCAGATCCCGGCTTCTCGGATCGAGTCGGGCCTCGAGAGGCCCTCTCCTCCGCTGGAGCTCGCCTGACCCGAGGATCTGGAGAGGAGTTCCTCTCCCGATCCGGTGACCACCTTCGCTCCCCGCCGCTCTCCTTGCGTGATCGACTGGCTCCCCCCCAAGCTTCCATGGGGATGGGGACACTCACTGTCCCCAGCCCAAGGACAAATGGGAGTGCTCCTCAGCCCCCACTCGGAGGCAAGCCCGGGGAAGCACTGGAATTAGCTGGCAAGGGACATCCATACCACGGGTTCCCCTAGGCACTGGATTTGGATCCGTGCATGCTCCTACTCGCTCCCCCAGCACTCACTCCGGCCGGATCCCGAAGGAAAGTGCTACATGTCAGTGGTAGGGGCGCCCCCCCCAGGTGTGCTTCCCAAGGCCGGTGGGAGCTGGTAGGTTGAGGAAGCCCAGGTCGGAGCACACTGGCCTGGATCCGACGGCTTCGCCTCTCATATCTATCTCTGGATCCGCACGATCCGGCCTTAGGGCAGCTGGCTCTCTTGCCCCAACGTTATGGAAAGGCCCTGTAGATCTACATCCACTCCCCGTTGGATCTAATGCTCCCAGTTGATACCATGGCTGATTGGGCCAGGAGGATTCACCAGCCGGGTCCCAAGGACAGTTTCATCGATGTCCCTCAAGGGTTCCCTTTTCGATGGAGGCAGCCCGAAGAGTTTTTCGGACAGGGGGAAGCTTCTCCAAGCATTCCGCCAGTGAGAGCAAGAGGAGGCACATGGACACAACAAGAGGGCTACTGAAGACACTTCTTTGCCTGAAGAGGAAGCATCCTAGAGATGTCTGAGGACTCCAAGTGTTCCGGCCCAGCGTTACATGATTGCATCTCCCACCTTCCATCTGCCCCTCTCTAATGCCTTTCCGAGCTCAGTGGTGTTCTTGGAGGCATGAGGGAGGCCTTATACCTCTCTGGGTGTCCTCCTGCTGAGGCCTGGCTAGAGCCAGCAGCTAGGCCTCGTGAGCCCTCCGACAAGCTTGAGCCTATTTGAAGCGCCTCTGCCTTCAAAGCGACCTTGTTCACAGACCGGGCATGTCCTGACTTAAGAGTCCCCAGTCTCCTTGTTTTCTTTGGCTGCGAAAAATTCTGAAGATTGTAGAAGTCCTTCCTCCCTTCTCCCTGAGAAACCCCTTCTCTCCCGAGTGATAACCTGCCCTGGGAGCGAGGTCTAGCAGCAGGGAGAGCCTGCAAGAGTAACGCTGCGGCTCCGTGGGGGGGCCCCCCTTCGATTTCTGTCGAAAGAGGGGCTCCTGGCAACCCTCGAGTCCTGCTCTCGAGTATAAACAGGTTTTTGGCATCTGCTTTCACTCTCAGATCTTCCGTCTCTGGAGGTAACTTGGTCTTTTGTATGCACGAGATGCTGTGGCCAGCGAGCAGGCCTTGGGCAATGACAGGCCCTAATCCGGATATTCAATACCTATGAGCTCCTTCATGTCCCCTAAAAGGGGGAGATGGTTCCCACTTTGTTTGGCAAAACTGTTCAAGAGAGCATCGAGCAGCCCCTGGAGGATGCGATTAGGGTTTTCCCCAGTTTCTTTCTCATTAAAAGAAGGTCCTCGGGTTTAGAACCAAATTTAGAGATTCTCTGTGTGGTACCAAAGTCGTGAAGTTCCAGTCCCAACACCATCGGATAACCAGTCCTTCAGATGGGAGAAGAGAACGGGAGGATGTGTTCCATAGAGCAGGGGCTCCCTGCCCTTTATGGGTCCAGAGAACCAGATACTGGCAGACCCCTTTCGGGCGTCGGAAGGGTTGCTAAGCTTCCGGCTCCCCTGGCTTTTTCTCACACAGGGTCCTGGATGCACCTGACCTTGGGTCCAGGGTGGGTACCCTGAGGCCCAGCTTGGAATTCCCACACAGAGGCTTCCAGGGATTACATTCTTTAATCAGCCTTCTGTACATTCTCCCAGATGTTCCACCAGCATGCTTCTCTCTAAATCAAGTACAGCTGCTATCAAAGAGCAGCTGGGAGAAATCCCAGTCTGGAGAATTTTCAAATTACTCAACTCAAAGAAGAAGTGCTCGAGGAAGACAGACCAATGCCCACCTCACAGCAGCCTTTGGCGTGAACCTTTCAGTTCAGCTCGTGTGTCATGGATGCAATCCTTCAACCTCTATACTCGAGGCTCCTGAGAACTATCCCGCTGTTCCTGGCGGCTCAAATCCGCGGATTACCACATAATGGATGGACAGACTTCTCCCCAGGGACCTTCAAGTTCAGTGGGTTTCTCAGTTCAGCACTCTCCCTTTGGACTGGTCAGGTCCCCGGAAGTCCCTCCCAAGGTGTTAGCGGTGGTAGCGCCCCTAAAGAAGCTCCAGGGAGGACCCTTCTTTGCACCTGGACGACTTCCGCCGGGAAGGCGCTCATCAGGCATTCTAAGTGCTCATTGTAGGATTACTTCTGGAGACTAAGACTCGTCCTGGGCATCATGTCAACTGGGAGAGAAATCTTTTCTGAATCCAATCAAATTATCTACGTTCTTCCTAGAGGACTAGACACCAGAGATATCAACATGTCCACCCCAGGCCAGATTGCCAGCTGCTGTGATGATAGAGACTGTGACTCTTCACAAGTTCACCAATTCGCTCTTCGGGTCCTGAAAATTGCAACTTTCATCAACGCAGGCATCCCAAAGTCAACATGCCTCGCTTACGGCCAAGCTCCACACATGTGTCCCCTCAGTACTCAGTCTCCACCTTGTTCGCCTCTAAATGCCGGGGAAAGTCTGGCAGAGCTGCTTTGTTGATCTCTTGCTTGGCCTTTCTTTACGCTACCTTCATTTCTTACCTTTACTTGATGATGCGGTTTTCCGTTGCCTCCTTTGCATTTGCCTCATGCTTCCTCCTTCTCGGCGGGCCTCCACTTCTCCACTTCGGAGGGTTTCAGATGGTTTGGAACAGTTTATCCTTCATGGAAAAATGGGGGCGGCTCCGCTCCATTCTCAACTCTTCCCACCTCTTTCTTCCTACATGACTATTAGGATTCAGACAGACAACCAATTCAGGATCCACCGGATCACCAAGCAGGAGGCATCTCTTCACCAGTTCCAAACAGGGTTTGGTGACTCTCTGGGCTTGGTTCCAACCTTAGTTTAACTTCTGATATAACTTCTTTCAGAAAGTCATTTTGGTTTTTGCTCCTGCAAACCTTCAGTTCATCCTTTCTCGGTATGAAAATCCCTCAACCTTCAAGTAGATTAAGAAGATTTTTGTTTCATGGGGCAACCCTGTTAAGTGATTACAGATGTTTCTAACCCTCAAAACGCTAAATTCTTCCAATTCTTTCGGCATTATTTCCCACCTTTAGCAAAGGAGGCTGCTGGGCACACTGCCCCTCCTCACAGCCCCTTTTGCCAACCTTTCTCTCTCTGATGCAGAGGTTAAGGCAGAGCCAAAGGCTTGGGGAGCATGAATTACTTCTCATTCCCCCATTACCCCCTTTCAACCTTGGTTCCCCTTCTGCTACTCCTCACTAAAAATCCACCACTGGGGATCTGAAATTCTTTCTCTTCATCTCACTTCTGGGTTTGCCTGAGCTTCAATCTGCCTGTGTGAAACCGACAGCTTGAGCTTTCAGTTCCAATTCTTAATTTCTCTTAGACTCGCGTATCTTTTCTTCTTTAGAATTCTTCCTCTCTCCAATCTTAGTAAGTAAAACAATTTCGAGAAAATGGAAGAGGTATTCTATATTCAGGGGAAAGAGAAAAGTGGGATCCTTTTCAGCTGAACCGTCTGCGGTGCTAGATATTCTAACAGAGCCCTTGCCAATCAAGGCCAGTTCTTCCACAGCTTTAAGGTCACCCTTTCTCTCAGTCATCAAAGTCACAGGAGCAGTAAATGGTTACAGTTAAAATTATTGCAATTATATTGCAAAGGGCTGACCACCTGCCTCCCCAGTACTACGGGTCATACGCACTTAAACTTGTCTTTAGCTTTTGATATTTCCCTGCAGCCCGTTGGTTCTCTGTAGCTTCTGGGTTATTCTAAGGCCCTTTCCTGGCTCTTTCTAGAAGGTTCTAGCTATCAGGTTTCTGAGAAGGGTGTCATCCTTTGTGGCTCTTTTGAAGCTTGTCTCGCCCCACCTTTTGTTTCTTTCCTGATAGGTGTGCCTTGACAGACATCCATCTTTCTGCCAGCGTCTCTTTTGTGCTCCTACGGAAAATCATCAATCATCTTGCCTGTCCAACTATGGAGTATTCAACTATCCCAATTATCCTCCATCCCATTCCATAGATGTTCATATTTATTATGCTTTATATTAACAGGAGCTCTGGCCACAGGAAGCAAGATCTCAATCTCGTGTCCTTGGAGGGCTTTGTTCTTGCAAAGGAGGAGCTAGGAGCTCGAGCCTAAGCTTTTGGTGCCGGCTCATGATCGCAGGCATATGACACACACCACAGGTTGCATCCGAATGAAGTCACCTACTCAGATGGAACGTTATGGTGAGTACATAACTTCTAATTTCGTTGGTGGGCAAAGATTTGTCACCAGAACAAGGGATAGCCATTCACTTTACTCCCAGCCAGGCAGACATTAACAACGGATGCATCAGATTATGCCTGGGGCGCTCACATGGCAGGAAGATGTATTCAAGGAACATGGTCCACAAACAAAATGCATCTACATATCAATCAAAAAGAGATGTTAGCTGCCCAGAATGCCCTGACAGCCTTCAGGGACCTACTTCATCCGGGACAACTACTGATAAAGACAGACAAACGCCATGGTCATGTGGTATATAAACAAGCAGGGAGGCACTCATTCTTACCCGCTTTGCAGACTAGCCATGACTCTGTGGGACACAGCTTTGACTTACCAAGTACATCTGCAGGCACAATTCCTGCCAGGAAAGATAAATACTCTGGCAGATGAACTAAGCAGAAACGTCATGGATCCCCACGAGTGGAAATTGGATCCACAAGTCCTCAGCATGATAACAAGGAAATGGGGATGCCCGGATATAGATCTATTTGCCTCTCCTCACAACTGCCAACTAAAAAGATTCTGCACAATGATTTATTACAGGCAAGCATGGAAAGTGGACGCCCTCTCTTTCAGCTGGAAAAGCATAGCAGTATATGCCTTTCCTCGACTGCCTCTCCTCCCCAAGGTACTCCTAAAGGTCAGACAGGAGAAGCCAAAGATGATACTGATAGCCGCAGACTGAGGAACTTGTCTCAATGCCCCGCTTGGACCTTGCTTCAAATACCTCATCTACTATCCCAACAAAACAATCAGATCCTTCACAGCCAATTAAAAACCTTAAATCTGGCAGCATGGCGGATAGTGTAGTAATACAAAACGTGCCTCTCACTAAAGCTGTAATGGATGTCATTTTGGAGGCTAGAAGGCCTAGTACCAGAAAATCTTGCGCTGGAAAATGGAAGAGATTCTGTACTTGGAACCAGGCACAAGGAATTGACACAGCTGTACCAAATATTCCTCAGATTTTGCGATACTTAACTGAGATGCTGGTCAAAAGCCTATCTTTTTCATCAGTCAAAATGCATGCTTTTGCCATTTCGGCTCATTACAATACAGAGCCACCAATCTTTTCTCATCCTTTGTTAAGGCAGTACCTCAGAGGAGCCAAACCCTCCAAGGAGATCCCCAATACCTGCATTGGACCTCAATTATGTTTTGGAAAAACACACCCTGCCTCCTTTTGAGCCAGCCGCTACAGCTGATATAAAGTTTTTATCTTGGAAAACAGCTCTGCCCCTAGCAATAACCTCTGCAAGACTAGTCTCAGAGCTACAGGCACTCATGGTTGTGGAACCTTTTATCATTTTTTATCCAGAGAGGGTTTCTCTGAGGACAAGCCCAACATTTTTGCCTAAGGTAGTGTCCAGTGTGGCCCTTAACCAAACTATTCATCTGTCTACTTTTTATCGAAACCCACAGAATAAGGGGGAGAGAATTCTGCATTCTTTGGACATACACAGCTACGCTTCTACCTGAACAGAACCAAAGCTTTCCGAAAGACAGAGCAACTACTAGTGGCATATGCTGCAGGATCACAAGGAAAGGCTATTTCAAAGCAGACTGTTTCAAAGTGGATAGGCCACTGCATTCGTTTCTGCCATTCACAACATGGCAAGCCAGTGCCTAAGGGCATTAGGCCACATTCAACCAGAGCAGCAGTCACTTCAGCAGCCTTCCTCAGGGGAGTACCAGCCAAAGACATTTTAGAGGCTGCTACCTGGAGTTCAGTGCACACCTTTACAAAGCACTATCATTTACCACTCTACTCTAAATCCAGGGCAGGCTTTTGCCACTGCAGTTCTGTAGGGCCTCATAGCCGCTCCTAATGTTATTTAGCTCCAACCTTCCAACCTTAGCTTTGGGATTCATCCCAATTGTAATGACTGCAACAGTGAAACACGAAAAACATAGTACAGTTGTGTACACTTACCATAAATGTAGATATTCGAGTGTATTCACTGTTGCAGTCCAGGTTACCCACCCACCATCCTCCATGTCTTTGCTGCAATTTTTCTACTCTTCTCTAACGTGTACAACCTATGTGGTGTATTTGCTTATAGATGAAGGTATTATATATATTTTGGTGCATGCATGTTTTAGTGGCATATTTTTAGCCTACCCTTTGGGGGGCACCTGAAATCTGGGGCAAGAAAAACTGAAGAAAATTACGTTGGCTGCATCTTTTATACCCCCTGGCGCACTGACCTCAGGGAAGAGGCGACAGCAACCGACGCCGGACCTAGACTTTGGTATTCAGGCCGACTGAGGGTAGCCTGCCAGCAGGATAACCCAAGTGTAATGACTGCAACAGTGAATACATTCGAACATCTACATTTATGGTAAGTGCACACAACTGTACTTTTCCCTTGTCAGCTTAGACTACCCTTGGCACATCGGCTCCATTGGAATCAATGCACTGTCGGAGCAGCCTATTTTTTCACTGGCACTTTATCCATGGCTGCACCGACAGCTACCAGTCCTCTCGGAGCTCCTCACCTGAAGGCGGGCTCCTCAAGGCGGGGTATGACCCTGGTTCCTAGGTTGTCCTTCTCTGTTCTGGGCTCCCATCCCTCCTCGGGTGGGCCTGATTTCCATGTGATGGAGAGGGTCCTTGCTTCAACAGGCTCACAGTCAGCACCAATGGCATCGACACCAGAACCCCCCCCCCCTCCCCTAGCATGCAGCTGTCCCAATTCCCTACTCTAGGATCCCGGGAATGGGCACCACAAGACCTTCCCTTGAAGGGAACTCTTTCTCCGGAGTCATCCTCAGAAGATCCCACTGGGGAGCCACCCCAGAAGAAATGGTGCAAGAGGAAGCACCTTGATTCCCCTGAGGAATCTATCACTGAGGACACCGATTGCGATGTGGGAGAAGGGTCCCCACGGTCTTCGCCAGAAGACATCTCATTTGGAGACATTCACAAAATCCTCAAGCAGAGGGGAGACTGGAAGTCCTCTCACCCTTCTTCAGAGGAATCTGTGTTCTTGCAGGCCTTATGTGCCCGGCCATCTACTTCCCTGGTTACCCCACCTGCGGATGAGCTTATAAAGCTGATCATGCAGTGTGCCTGGAAGGCCCCACACAGTGTAGAACCTGTCTCCCGGAGACCAGAAAAAATTTTCTCCACCCCTGAAGACTAGCCAAATTGGTCCAAGCAGTTGGTAGTTGATTCCATGGTTATGGCTGCGGCCACCAAGAGGGAACTGGCAGAAGATAGTTCCACTGTTCATCTCCTGAACAGGGAGTCTTGGGCCATGGACAGACTGGGTAAAGAGGACCTATGCTTCAGCGACCTTTCCCATTCGGTCGTTGAACTATCTGGCACACTTCACTCGCCTCCAAAGAGACCTAATTTCTGAAATGTCTACCTCTTTGGCGGGGTAATGTCTGATGAGGTGCGTGACACTGTTGCCTCGCAGCTAGCTACCCTGGCATCTGTCTCGAACTCCTCTATGCGATTGATATCTCACACCACCAAGGGGGCAGCTCGAGCAGCCACATCAGGCATCGTCATGAGACGGCATGCTTGGATGCATTTGTATGATTTTGCAGACCCCTTTAAATCTTCCTTCGTCAACGCGCCTGTTGAAGAATCTTCACTCTTTGGTCCCAAAGTTTGAGACACACTATCACGAAGTGAGAAAGATGGAAAGACCTTGTCTGCTTTGGGCATACATTTTTCAACCCCCCCCCCCCCTCAGAGATCCTATTCCAGGTACGAGAGAGGAGGGAAGTTGTGGTTCAAAAAGTTCCAATGATCTTTTCGTGACACTCGTGGTGAGCAATCCCCCTGGGGCAGAGGGGGCAACTCATCTGGAATACGCCCCTTTCGGTGCAGAGAGGGTCTACATAACCAGAGCGCTAGAGATTCCTTCTCCGGCTGACTCTACCAATGCTCCTGAGCAGCGGCCCGATTGCATTCCTCTGGAAGCAGTCAGGGGTCATTTTTCTCTGCACCTACCAGCCTGGCAACTTATTACTATCAATGTATGGGTGCAGAGTAAACTATCCAGAGGCTACCATATCCCATTCAGTCTTACTCCCCGACCCATCAAATGAATCCCCGATGTTCCACCCAATCTGAGGGAGAGGTCGCAGCCTTAGAAATCGAAGAGCTGTTAGTCATCCAGCCAGTCCCACCAGACCAGAAAGGATCCGGCTTTTACTCGAGGTTCTTTTTAGTGCCAAAAAAGACAGGACTGGAGGCCAATCCTGGATCTCAGCCTGTTGACCAAATTTATAAAGCCTCAAAAATTCCGGATGTTCACGGTACAGTCCATCCTCCCTTTTCTAGGGAAGGGCAACTGTGTGTGCTCTATAGATCTCCAGGATGCGTATTACCACATAAAGATAGATTAGTACTCCCGGAGATTTCTCTGCTTCCGGCTGGGAGCCAATCACTACCAGTTCAGGGTACTGCCATTCGGTCTCACAACACCCCCCCCCCCCCCCGAGTGTTTGCCAAATGTATGGCAGTTGCAGTAGCTCATCAACTACAAGGATTCCAGGTGTTTCCGTATCTAGATGATTGGCTCCTTACCTCCACTACCAGGAATCTTCTCATCTACAGCCTCTCTTACACTCAAGACTTTGCTCTTCGCTTAGGGATTATGATCAACAAAGACAAATCTCATATATCCCCAACAAAAACACTGGAATTTGTTGGAGTGGTCTTCGACAACATCCTGTCAAGCTTCCCACACTCCTCACAGCCTCTCAGAAATAAGACGCCAAGTTCAAGTACTCCTCCCACAAACCTTTGTACCAGCACGCCTTGTACTTCAACCTCTGGGCTCTCTGGCAGAAACCATTACCTTAGTTCCAGTGGCGAGATTGCACAAGACTAGTACAGTGGCACCTTTCATCACAATGGTCGATCTTAACCCATTCTCTCGACCACTTGGTATGCCTTACACCTCTTTGCAAGAAAGAAATGCTTTGGTGGATGAAGCCAGAATCAAATATTTGCTGGCACCATTCTGCCTCCCCCAGCCCAGGGCCACAGTGACCATGGACGCTTCCCTGCTTGGGGGGGGGGGGGGTGTATTTCCAGGGAAAGACAGTCCAAGGCACCTGGTCCCCCTTGGAGGACAATTTGCACATAAATGTCCTGGAATTGAGGGAAGTTTGCGTTGGAAGCGTTCCATACATCCCTCTCTTTAGGGACCATTGCAATTCGGTCAGACAACATGTCAGTCTTCTGGTATGTAAACGAACAAGGTGGAATCAGGTCTTATCCGCTGTGTCGGGAAGGCATGAGAATTTGGCACTGGGCGATAGTTTCCAATCACTTTCTTATAGCACCACACTTTCCCGGGAGTTCCAACCTTATTGCGGATGACCTGAGCAGGAGCATCCTGATGCCTCACGAGTGGTCCCTCAGGCCTATAATAGCGGATCGGATCTTCTGCCGTTGGGGCAGGCCTTGCTGCGACCTGTTTGCTTCCCCCTCTAAACAACAAATGCAGAAGCTACTTTGCCCTGATCCCCTCAGGGGGAGTCATTGAGGGATGCTCTAATGCACGATTGGCCCCTGGGTCTATTGTATGCCTTTCCCCCATTTCCCCTCATCCCGAAATTCCTCCAGAAAGCTCAAAGGTTGAGAATCAAAGTGATCCTTGTTGCCCCTTATTGGCCCCGTCAAGTCTGGTTCCCTTTCTTATGGCCTCATTTGATTCACAGCCCGTGGATCCTGGATCAATCCCCAGGTCTGCTATCTTACCCTCAGGGACTGATTCACCTCAATCTTCGCAGCTTGATTCCTCCACTTCCGATGATTGCCAGGCTGCCTGATATTTCATCTCCTGTCCGTTAGATCCTTCTGGTTTCACACAAACCTTCCACCAGGAAAATTTATTCTAGTAAGTGGGCTAGGTTCTCTACATGGGCCAAAGTTCAGGACATAGACCCTTTCTCTATGCCTGTTCAGAAGATCCTACAGTACCTGACTACTCTTCTACATGCAGGAGCTTCAGCATTTACAATTACTGTACATTTAGCAGCTGTCACAAATTTTCACAATGGATTCGATGATTCTTCTGTTGTGTCACACCGTCTGTGGAAAACTTTCTTGAAAGGAATATTGCATGTTAAACATCTTGTCAAGCCCCCCATAGAGCCTTGGGACTTGACTTTGGTACTTCAGCAGTGGCGGTTGGTGACTTCAAATCAAAAGGAGGCTGCAAGAGATGGCTGAATGAGTGGGGCCAATGGGAAGGAGTCTGGCCAACTAGAAAGGAGTGGAGCTATATTAAAAACCACAAAAACTGGGACTTTAAATACGCTGCCTTGGGTGCCACTTTCAAACAGTCATTATGGGAGTCCAATCAAGACAAAATGAATTGTAGAAGAAAAAAAATAATTCAATGCATTGGCTACATGACAGATTACTCAATATCCAGAGGGAAACAAAAAGGTTGTGAGGCATGAAAAAATAAATTGCCTTTTAAATACATTACTGGAATGCCAATCAGAATCAAGTATAAAAAAGCAAGCAGCACTCAACTCAAACCACTTCTTGCACTGCAGTTCTAATTAGAATTTATATTCAGCTTTATAAAAGTACCAAGTAACATGCTGATAGTAGCAATCTCTGTGATACCCCCACTTGTAAAAATGTTTCTTATCCAAAAAAAGATGTGCTGCCTGACAACTATCTACTTGTTTCATGTGGGAAAACATGATCAAAGTAAAAAATGAACAGCAAACAAGAGATAACCTCAAGATAAATTGCTTAAAGGATTACTGCACAGGTTATGGACCACACACGATAGATTGACATTCTGTTTAGTTTACAGGTAAAGCTTGCAAAGATTACTCCAAGTCTCCAACAAATGTAATGAGCTTCTGAAAATACTGTAATCCTGTCCTTTATTACAAATGCTGTCATATGCATTTCAATACCTAAGGCTTATAAGCTATCTAGTTATGTAAATATTGTCTGCATGGCAACAACAAAAAGGCTTTCCATGTTGGCAATTCTTTAACAGTATGCTTATTAAAGCTTATTTGTATCTTATAGTCTCAGATAAGCTTACCTGATTGTCATTAAAGCATTGCTACTTACACAGGGCAACAGACACTGCAATGACATGCATTTTCTGAATAAGAAGAAGCATAAATCAACAGTATAAAAATGTGACAGAAAACCAGAACATTCTGCAAAATCAAGGGCAGATGAAAGCCACTGTAGTACGTGTCCATCTTGGATTGGGGGGGGGGGTACTCTGCACACTTAAATTGCATAACTGCTCCTTGCCTTGCTTGGACGCATCCAGAGTCACTACGTGGGAGAGTGGGATGGAACAAGTATGTCACAATTTGAAATGTCTGGCTGACGGTGATGACCCTGACACATTTGTCATGCCTCTCCATCTCAGAACAAGAAATCTGGACAAAGCCATAAACAGAAGTGTTTAAAATGTCCAAAAATAAGGACATTTTTTTTTAAATATTGCTCTTATAAACTTAGAAAGATAATTGAATAGTAGGTCTTGGGTTATTATGAATTTTCTGAAGGGTATGAAATCTGAAACTCAAATGTTTGCCATTATTTTCTAACTTCAATCTTTAATGATTTGCCATTAAGTTGCCAGAAAACCAAAATTTTATGAAAAACGGACCAAATATTTGATGCAAAAATATAAAATAGCCACACAATACAGCTGAGAACCTGTCAAAGAAGGGACACTTTTTTAATATTAGTACTGTTAACTTGAACAGCTGATAAAATAAGAGAATCTGCATGCATTTCTGAAATTAAAAGTAATCTATAACTCTGATCATTACAATTACCTAATTGTAAACCCTCCACGTTTTCTTCCAAATTTGTCATTTTGTGAAGGGATTATTAGGGGGAGAGCAAAATGTTTGAGCCAAAATCGGGGACAGGTGATAGGTTTGGATATACCTAATTCTATAAAGGGATTTATTTGCACGTCCCTTACATCCTCAATGCAGGAAATCTGGACAAGCCCAAATATATTGGGGGAACATACAAACAGTACTAAAAATTGCTCTTGTATAAACGTAGTTGACAGAACAACAGGTCTTGCTTTAGCATGTATTTTTCTGAAGAGTATGAAGTCTGAAATTCAGTCTGTCATTATTTAGTGACTTAATTCCTAAATGATTTTCGAGAAAACTACAAATTTTATGAGTAACAACCCAAAAATAATAAGCAAAAATCTATTCATTCTGCAAAAATCTGGACAGTTAAGAGGAATAGTTCAGCCGGGGCTCTCTGAGTTTTCTGCCCTTCCCCACTCTCAAAATCATGGTCGAATGGGGCCTCCCCCCTGCAGCTATCCCAGTGTCCCATTACTTGGATATTTCACCCCATTTACCATAAACACTTTACTTCTATGATGATTGGATTTCATTTAAATGTTTTATTTTACATTTTACAGCACAAACACTAATAGACATCTTCTAAACAAAGCAATTCACTCTCACAATGAAAATAGACTTAGCATTAAAACCTCTCTGCCCTTGACACTCATATTCATTGAAACAGCATTGAAACCCACATTCAAAGAACATGCATCTGGCCAGTGGCAGATAAAGATTAACTTTGGGCTGTTTTTAAAATCATAGGCCCACTGCACAGGAAATATATATGTGTTCTTTGATGCACCTTCCTGATTGTATTAAGTTATGTTCCTTGTACAATACATGACAGCTGTGAGACAATGTTTTAAATTTAGTGTTTTGAACATTTTTCCAGTAAACAATGAAACAGAATGCATGCATGAATAATGTCAAAACTGCCCAGTTCAGAACATTTACATCAAACTTCTACAATCCACCAGTATCAGTAAATATGCATAATCTCTGCAGAAGTAAAAGTCATCTAAATAATTCCACATTAAATAGATCTGTAACTAATGAAGAGGTTGCTGCTAGCAAACAACTTTATATTTCATTGTTTCATGTACAGATAAAGTGCCTGTTGCCATTGAGGAGTAAATTGCATATGTTACATTAAAAAATGATAAGCTAGTAATATTACAATAGGGAATGGATGACAAACTGATAAAAGGTTCATTGTTACCAGGTATGTCCACCAAAGAGGACATTCTCAGGACTGCAGCATCCACCCCCTTTTAAAAGTGCAACACATTACAGTATCAGCAATGCATCTATATACCATGGGAGTAGAACCCACAGCCTTCTGCATCAAAAGCAAGTATACTACCTGTTGTGCTATTAACAATACAAGCAGACTCAGCATAAGCAGCGTTAAACTTCTCTTCAAGCTATCAGCTCCTTGTAAAATCCACTCGACACTCAACTGTATCCCTTAACTTTGAAGCACAAGAAATTTGGAAAAAGCCAAAATTTATTGGGGGGGGGGGGCAAAAGCCCCAAAACTAGGGTCACATTTTAAATATTGCTTGTGTAATCTTGGAAAGTTGCTAGAATCAAATGCTGCGTTACCACCATGCATTTCACTGCCAAATCTTTAACCCTAGACCCTGTGTAGTACAGTCAGAGCAACATACCACTATGCCAAATCAGCTGTTTCTTGAAAGACAGGTAGACTGAAACTTAAATGGCTATCATTTAGTGAATTCAGTTCTCACCATAGCTCTTAACCTCTTAGCATAAAACACCTAGACAAAGCCAATAATGGGGGAATACAACTCCCAGACATATTCAGTGAATTCAGATGTTCTTCATCCCACATTGCTGCAGTCCTAACACCTGGGTAGTCCGCTGTCCCAGTCGGCCCGAATACCAAAGTATAAGGCTGACGTCGGTCAAGGCGCATTTGTTTGACATCAGGACGTCAGGGTACAAATGCGCATGACCGACGTCATATCCTCAGTCTTTTTTGCCGCATGGTCCGATGCAGAAGCAGTATTGCGAGTGCAGGTTGGCGTTCTGAAATTTTCTGAAGTCGGAGTTTCAGACCGAATCAAAGTTGGCTAAGTACCCCGTTGGGGAATATTTTGGTTTTTTCTTGCCTCAGTATTTAGCCGGATGTCAGAAAAAGTGAATAACTGTATTTCTTGTGGGAAACAGATACCTCATAGGGATTACCATACCTTGTGTATACCTTGCTTAGGGCCTGAGCACGACGTTGTTGGCTGTCGCTCTTGTGCTAGGTTTAACAAACGCACTATTAAGAGAAGATTAGATTGTGCCAGGTTAGTTTTTGGGAAGCGTTGTAATTACAACATGCCGTCGGATGCTCCGGCCCGCTTCTAAAAAGCGCAAGGACAAAGCAGCAAAGCTTAGGTTGGAAGAACCGTCTGTCCCGGACGTCTGTTCTTTAGAGGGCTCGGTGGAGCCGGTGGTTCTACCAGAAGTTCCTTTGGATTCTCAGGGAGAGACTTTACTGTTACAAGATGTGTCCTCTCAGGAGGTAGGCCAGGCTGAAGGGGCTTCTCAGGTAGCTGTTCTCCCTCCCTTCCTAAGGTGGTTAGGCCCTCCCCTTCTGTTTCCAAGGCTTCTTCTAGAGGCAGGCCAGGGTTAACTTCAGTGGGGGTCTCCCCTAGTTCTTCAGGGTGTCTGCCTAAGAAACATATGCTTAAAATGGCAGAAGATTTGATTACTATGATTAGAGGTTCTATGCCCCCCCCTGATAAGAGGCCTAGGGTGGAACCTGAGCTTGAGAGTTTTGAGCAGTGTTCGGAGGCTTCTGAGTCTTCGGCTGAAGACTTGCAGGAGTATCCTCCTTATTCTGATTCTGATGTAGATGATTCTACTCCTTCGGCTTCTCCTCCTGAGGATTTTTCTTTTTCAGAGACTCTTCATTCCATGAGGGAGCATTTTAAATGGGAAGGTCAAGATTTCTCTGATTCCAGGAAAAGGCTTAGGGAATTTTGTTTCTACCCCAGCATAGGCCTTTGGCTATACCTCCTGTTCTGGATGTGGTAGAAGATGTTTTTGCAGAGGCTTCCCTCCTGCCCCAGTTAAACCGGACAGGTATTATAGGGTGCCTGAAGCTCATAAGTAACTTTTTAAGAGTCCTAGGGCAGACCCAGAAACTGTTTCTCAGGGCCCTAAAGGTGTTAAGGCTTCTGTTGTTAAAAATCCTGTTCCCTCTGATAAAGAGGCTAGGGCTTTGGATAGATGGGGAAAGAAGGTGTATACTTCTTCCACTTTAGCCATGAGGGCTTTGAATTGCCAGTTTCACATGTTGAAATACCAAAATTATCTCCTTACACAATTGAAGTCTAAGGTAGATGCTCTGGCGGAAGGTATTGAGTGTAAAGAGTTGCAGGATTTAGTTCATGTTTCTGAACAGGTGGGTAAGCATTCCTTGCAATGTGGTTTTGATGCTGTACAGGCCTCTTCGAGGGTGGCATCCACTGGTTCTGTTCTTCGCAGGCACGCCTGGCTGAGGGATCAGAATTTAGCTGAGCATGTAAAGACAAGGATTTTAGATGCTCCTTTACAATCTGATGTGTTATTTGGTTCGCCTGTGGAAGCAGTTTTAAAGAAAATGGAGGACAAGGCTAAGTCTATGCAGACTGTTAAAGATTTTTGCAGGTTCAGCCTCCAAGTTTAGTAGAAATTGGCCTACTAAGGGGTGGACATATCCTTCTTATGATTCTCAGTCTAGGGGTAGATCTAGACGTGGTAGGGGCAGAGCTCAAGGTTCTTTTAGGCCTAGAACAGGGAGTTCACCTGCCCAGTCTTCTGGTGAGGGGAGGGGTCAGTCCTTTCGTAAGCAGACCCAATGACCTGCCTTTTCAGCTGCCAGAGCCTTCTCGTCTGGCAGCACCTTTGGGAGGAAGGCTGGCACTTTTCAAAGAAAATTGGAGTGTTATTACCCAAGACAGATGGGTATTGGATATCGTTCACCACGGTTACAGGTTTTATTTCCATACCTTGCCTCCTTTCAAAGGCATGCCAGACATTCCTCCTATACAAAGAAAAGAGGCTCACAAGCAAATTTCTCTGTTACTCCAGATAGGGGCCATTCAGCCGGTTCCTGTGCCAGAAAGGGGCCTAGGATTTTATTCTCGCCTGTTCCTAGTACCACAAAGGGGAACACGTGGAGACCAATTTTGGATTTGTCTATCCTCAACACTTATCTGGACATTCCCAAGTTCAAAATGTTGACGTTACAACAGCTTTTACCTCTGCTGGGCAAAGATCACTGGATGGTAACTTTAGATCTCAAGGAGGCCTACCTTCATGTGCCTATCAGACTCAGTTGCAGGAAGTATCTGCGTTTCCGAGCTGGGAATTCCCATTATCAGTTCTCTGCATTGCCCTTTGGCTTATCTACTGCCCAGAGTATTCACAAAAGTTCTGGCTCCAGTCATAGCTTTCTTCAGGCTAAAAGGAATACAAATCTATCCTTACTTGGACGACTGTCTGATTCTGGCTCAAGAAAAGGACGAGCTTCTTCAGCATCTGGAATATGTGATAGCAGTGCTAAGATGCCTGGGGTATTCTGTGAACGAAATAAAGTCCAGTCTAGTACCCTCTCAAGACATGTGCTTTCTGGGTGTGAGACTGAATACAGCAGCCCAGATGGCCTTTTTAACCCCGGACAAACAAAAGAATCTTTCCCTTTACTTTCATCAACTATCTCTTCAGTCAGGGCTGACTGCAAGGACAGTCCTTCAAGCCTTAGGGTTCATGGCATCTTGTATTCTGGTGCTTCCCAATGCCAAACTGCATATGAGGAAGCTGCAATGGTATCTAAAAAATGCATGGACACAGCACTGCCAGGATTTGGACACTGTCATTCCAATAATACCTTGCATTCAAAAGGAATTTTTGTGGTGGGCTCAGGAATGTCACCTAAACAAGGGACTCTCTGTGACCCGGCCAGAGGCGAGTCAGATTCTAACGACAGATGCCTCAGACATAGCTTGGGGAGCTCATCTGAATGGAAAGTGGATACAAGACAAGTGGCCTGCCAGACTACAGCATCTACATATCAACATGAAGGAGATGTTAGCAGTCCAGTTTGCATTAATGGCTTTCAAGGAGTTACTTCTTCCAGGGCAGGTGTTGATTCTAACAGACAACACAACTGTCATGTGGTACATCAACAAGCAAGGGGGAACACATTCTTATCCTCTATGCAGGCAAGCAATGATTTTGTGGGAGACTGCACTCAGTTTGCAGCTAAATCTTCAGGCAAGGTTTCTGCCAGGAGCACAGAACTCCTTAGCAGATGTGTTAAGCAGGCAAATCATGGATCCCCACGAGTGGAAACTGGATCTTCATGTATTTCAAAAATTGACAGTGTCATGGGGAACTCCAGACATAGATCTGTTCGCTTCTCCACTAAACCACCAGCTGCCAAAGTTTTGCACGAAAAGGTTTCATCACACAGCTTGGAAAGTGGATGCTCTTTCGTTCATTTGGGAAAATCTTCATGTGTATGCCTTTCCACCTCTGCCTCTCCTCCCAAAGGTACTCCTAAAGGTCAGACAAGACAAGCCAAGGATGATTTTGATAGCTCCAGATTGGCCTCGGCAACACTGGTACCCATTACTGAGGAATCTGGTAAGGAAGCCTCCATGGCCTTTACCTTTGATTCCACACCTTTTGTCTCAGAGGGACGGTCATCTACTCAATGTCAAGCTTCACTCTCTTCATCTAACAGCCTGGCATATTCCGTTTTGAACCACAGCAGGTCTCAACTTCCTCAACAAGTTTTGAATGTGATTATGGAAGCCAGAAGACCTAGTACACGTAAAGTGTATGCAGAAAAATGGAAGAGATTTTTATTTTGGAGTGCAGCAAAGGATTTGGATGTTTCTGAGCCTAATTTGAGTGTGGCTCTTCAATATCTTACTGAGTTATTGGACAAAGGTTTGTCTTTCTCTTCCATTAAGATTCATGCTGCAGCAATTTCAGCTCACTATGATTGTGACCCACCATTGTTTTCTCATCCTTTGTTCAAGCAATTTCTTAGAGGGGCAAAGAATATAAGACCCCCATGTAGAGCTCCTACTCCTGCTTGGGATCTCAATTTTGTGTTGGAGAAACTTACTCTACAACCTTTTGAGCCTGCGGCTACTGCTGAATTGAAATACTTGTCATGGAAGACTGCTTTTTGTTGGCCATTACTTCTGCAAGAAGGGTTTCTGAATTGCAGGCCCTTATGGCGGTTGAGCCTTTTTTGATTTTCCATAAGGATAGGGTATCATTACGTACTAATCCTTCTTTTATGCCTAAGGTGGTTTCTAGTGTGGCTTTAAACCAAACTATTCATTTGCCTACTTTTTATGCAGATCCCCAAAATAGGGGAAAAGATTTTGCACACTTTAGATGTACACAGGCAGTTGCGTTATTATTTAAGCAGGACTAGGGATTTTAGGCAGTCTCAGCAGTTGTTTGTTTCTTTTGCTTTGAGTTCTCAGGGCAAGCCTGTGTCAAAACAAACTATATCTAAGTGGATTGGGTTTTGCATTGCATTCTGTTATTCCCATCATGGCAAGGAGATTCCAGCTGGGATTAGGCCTCATTCCACTAGGGCTACTGCCACTTCAACAGCATTTCTAAGGGGGGTGGCGACTAAGGATATTTTGGAGGCAGCTACTTGGAGTTCAGTGCATACTTTCTCCAAACATTACCACCTTCCTCTCTATTCTAAATCCAGGGCTGGTTTTGCCACTGCTGTGTTGCAGGGCATTTTGGCAGCTCCTGCTTCATTATAGTTTAGCCATCCTCCCTTACCTCTGCTTTGGGATTCTACCCAAGTGTTAGGACTGCAGCAATGTGGGATGAAGAACATAGTACAGTTTTGTACCTACCATAAATGTAGATGTTCAAGATCCACATTGCTGCAGTCCAATACCCTCCCTCCTTCCCCTCTGTGTTTAGGGGTGGTTGTGTGGGTGGGGTTCTATTTTTGTAAATTTGTATATATTGTATATATATTAGGTACAGGAGTGTTTGGTGTTTTTTGGTTTTGGCCTTATCTTTTTAGGGTCTTCTGACATCTGGGGCAAGAAAAGACTGAGGATATGACGTCGGTCATGCGCATTTGTACCCTGACGTCCTGATGTCAAACAAATGCGCCTTGACCGACGTCAGCCTTATACTTTGGTATTCGGGCCGACTGGGACAGCGGACTACCCAGGTGTTAGGACTGCAGCAATGTGGATCTTCGAACATCTACATTTATGGTAGGTACAAAACTGTACTTTCTCACCGTAGCTCTCAACCTCTTAGCCCAAAAAACCTAGACAAAGCCAATAATGGGGGAATACAGCCCCACAAACACGGTCAAATTTCAAATATTGATCTTATAAACAAAAAAATTGCTAGAATAAAAGGTATTGTTACCACGTACTTTCTAAAGAATATGAAGTCTGAAATTCAAATGCATGCCATTTAGTGAATTGAAAATCCAGAAAACCACAAATTTCACAAGAACAAAAATATGAGGCAAAAATTTCACAAGTGGTGGTGGGTAGGGAATTCAAACTCTTGCTACCTGCTCCCAAGGTTACAGGGTTTGAGTCTAGCCACCAGGTATATTTAACTGGGGCATTTCACACACACAGACACACCCACCCTACCTAAGCCCAGCTCCATTTTTGCAAAGTCCGTTGCAAGCCCAGTTTCTTTTCTGCAGTAAAGTCCATTGCTGCAAATTTTGTCTGTTCCTGCAGTAAAAAGCCAGTGAGAGCAAGCTGCTACCCAGCCTGCAGACGTTGCAGTCCAGTTCCCTTCCAGTCTATGCAGTTGTAACTGCATAGATTTCTGGAATCTCTGCTGTTGAATGCTGTCTTCCTAATCCGGACTGTCTCACCGGATTCTGTGCGCATCCGGCTGGTTCACCAGCAGTCCGGATATCGGGAAGTGCCGCGAGTGCGCATGTGCGAACTTCTGGGACTTGCGTTTCTTTTTTACAGATGGGGGGGGAACCTGCAGTCCTGCAGCCCAGTAGCACGAGCCACCCCTGTACTTCAGCCGTTAACAAGCCTTCCTTTCAAACCTTCTAATTCATGTGATTTTTGTCTTGGAAGACTCTACTCCTAGTAGCCCTTACCTCAGTGAGAAGAGTATCTGAGTTGCAGGCCTTGAGTGTCAAGAGATCTTACTTGAATTTCCACAGGGATAGAGTGTCCCTACGTACTTCCTTCTTGCCCAAGATCATTTCTGGATTTTCAATTAACCAATCTATTGACCTGCCGGTTTTCTTCCCTCAGCATTCTAATAGAGGGGGGAGTATCTTTTGCATACCCTTAATGTTCATAGGCAGCTTGGTTTTTATTTGGACAAAACTAAAGCTTTCAGAAAAATGGATCAATTGTTTGCGGCCTTTGCGGGACCCATGTTGGGTAAATCTTTCTTCAAAGTAACTCTATCCTCCTGGCTTAGAAATGTCATTACCTTTATCTACCATCAGAATAAACTGTCTCTACCTTCCAGAGTAAAGGTTCACTCCACTAGGTCGATGGCTACTTCTGCGGCTTTTCATTCCAGAGCCTCTATAGATGATATCTGCGCAGCAGCCACGTGGGCAAAACCTCATACCTTTATCACTCATTACAAATTGGATTTGGCCTCCAGGGGACAAGCATCTTTTGGTTCTATGGTGCTCAGGAATATATCCTTCCTTAGGGCCACCCAGGACTCAAGTAGCTGTGGACTCGGTCCTATCAGTAAGAAATGAATAAAGATTTACAACATCAGACAAAGAAGTTATGTCTTACCATAACATTCCATCTGTGTTGTAGATCTTTATTCATTCATTACTTCCCGCCCTCCTTCCCCCTGCCTGGACTCCTGGTGGACTTAAGGATTTCCTGGTTAAGGTATTTGCTCAGACAGAGCCTCCTACTGTCTCATTTATTATCTCTATAATATAAGGGCTGGCAAACTCAATCTGAAAAGACTGAGGGGGGAATTATGGGTAGGTCTTAGCTGAGAGTTTTTGGCTGGCGTGAACTTGGATATGGCCGTGTCGTTTCAGAGGACGGAACCGAAGTCCTATCAGTAATGAATGAATAAAGATCTACAACACAGATGGAACGTTATGGTAAGACATAACTTCTTTTTTAATTTTGCCTGTTTTTGATAGGGAATTCTTTTGAGCTAGTTGTGTTATTTTTTTGTAGGGTAAAATAGATTGGACTGAAGGGTTGTATGATGTTTATGCTCACTAGTAACAAATTATGACCAATTCCTTCAGGCTTCTTTCCTGACAGCACAGGTACTTACCCTGGACCAGCTTGTCCTTCTCTTAACATACCTAAAAAGAAAGAAAGCAATTGAAACATGACTATGTGCTTCCCATGCAGGCTACTGCTATGCTTCAGAAGATGATTGGATGGCTCTGGAGTGGTCATGGCTGGCTGTTCAGACCATGTATTTCTTTCCTCAAATCCCTATGGACCAGCGGTCAGTCATGCTGTCAGCAGCTGCTCCTGTGCCCTGCTTGGGCATGGGAGAACCATCCAGTATGGTTACAGAAAATACTTGGAAAGGGGTTTCTCGAGATGTCCTGGGAAATGGATGTTTTGTTCAAGGTGATATGATGTCCCCTAGCCATTCACCCATTAGGAATTTACCTAGAAAAAATAAACAAAGTTAATAATATTGAAAATAAAGGAAAATCTCCTGTCTGTAAAAATATTACCCTTGCCAAAAGTTTATTAGTCAGTCAGTCAACTCTGGGTGTTGTATGCCTTCTAATACTGTTGATCCTCTTTCTAAGAAAGTAGATGAATTTTCATGAATCTAATGTTGATAGAGACTGAGTTAACCCAGGATTCCAAAGCCCAAGACTTTGATTCTATGGCTAGTGAATCCAAAATGGTACCATTGGAAGCTTTCTGTCTTTTTGAGACCATTTGCAGACTGTTGGACTTGTTTGCTTGGGAACAGGCAGATGTTCTCCCAGAGCTGGGTAGATGATATGATTCACTTTCACAAGAAGTTCCCATATATGTGAAAGTTAATTTTGAAGTGTGCTAAATTTTCTTCTTCCCTGACCCTTGTAAGTAGGTCTTATTAGAATTACATTGTGTCTAAGTTGTTTCAAGTTTCTAATTATGCTTTAGTGTGTGTATGATTGTGCTGATTATGATGTTCTTCATTCCACATTGCTGCAGTCCTAACTATTGTGTAGTCCGCTGTCCAGTCGGCCCGAATACCAAAGTATATGGCTGACGTCGGTCAGGGCGAGGGTACTAATGCGCATGACCGACGTCATATCCTCAGTCTTTTTTGCCGCATGGTCCGATGCAGAAGCAGTTTTGCGAGTGCAGGTTGGCGTTCTGAAAGTTTCTGAAGCCAGAGTTTCAGACCGAATCAAAGTTGGCTAAGTACCCCGTTGGGGAATATTTTGGTTTTTTCTTGCCTCAGTATTTAACCGGATGTCAGAAAAAGTGAATAACTGTATTTCTTGTGGGAAACAGATACCTCATAGGGATTACCATACTTTGTGTATACCTTGTTTAGGGCCTGAGCACGACGTTGTTGGATGCCGCTCTTGTGCTAGATTTAACAAACGCACTATTAAGAGAAGGTTAGACTGTGCCAGGTTAGTGTTTGGGAAGCGTTGTAATTATAAAATGCCGTCGGATGCTCCGGCGCTTCGCTAAAACGCAAGGACAAAACAGCAAAGCCTAGAGTGGAGGAACCGACAGTCCCAGGCGCCGGTTCTTTAGAGGGCTCAGTGGAGCCGGAGGTTTTGCCAGGTGTTTCTTTGGAGTCTCAGGGAGAGACTTTACTGTTACAGGATGTATCCTCTCAGGAAGTAGGCCAGGCTGAGGGGCTTCTCAGGTGGCTGTTCTTCCCTCTCTTCCTAAGGTGGTCAGAGCCTCCCCTTCTGTTTCCAAGGCTTCTTTGAGGGCAGGCGAGTTTTGCTTCAGTGGGGTTTCTCCTAGTACTTCAGGGTCTTTGCCTAAGAAACATATGCTTAAAATGGCAGAGGATTTGATTACTATGATAAGAGGTTCTATGCCCCCTCCTGATAAGAGGCCTAGGGTGGAATCTGAGTTTGAGAGTTTTGAGCTATGCTCGGAGGCTTCTGAGTCTTTGAAGACTTGCAGGAGTACCCTCCTTATTCTGATTCTGATGTGGATGATTCTACTCCTTCAGCTTCCTCCTGAGGATTTTTCATTTTCAGAGACTCTGCATTCCATGAGGGAGCATTTTAAATGGGAAGGTCAAGATTTCTCTGATTCCAGGAAAAGGCTTAGGGAATTCTTGTTTTACCACAGCACAGGCCTTTAGCTATACCTCCTGTTTTGAATGTGGTGGAAGATGTTTTGCAGAGGCTTCCCTGAATCAGTTCTTTGCCTCCTGCCCCAGTTAAACCGGATAGGTATTATAGGGTGCCTGAAGCTCATAAGTATCTTTTAAGAGTCCTAGGGCAGACCCGGAAACTGTCTCTCAGGGGCCTAAAGGTGTGAAGGCCTCAGTTGTTAAAAATCCTGTCCCTCCTGATAAGGAGGCAAGGGCTTTGGATAGATGGGGAAAGAAAGTGTATACTTCTTCCACTTTAGCCATGAGGGCGTTGAATTGTCAGTTTCACATGTTAAAATATCAGAATTTTCTTCTTTCACAGTTGAAATCTAAGGTGGATGCTCTGCCGGAAGGTATTGAGTGTAAAGAGTTGCAGGATTTAGTTCATGTGTCTGAACAAGTGGGTAAACATTCCCTGCAATGTGGTTTTGATGCTGTGCAGGCCTCCTCCAGGGTGGCTGCCACTGGTTCTGTTCTTCGTAGGCACGCCTGGTTGAGAGATCAGAACTTAGCTGAGCATGTTAAGACAAGGATTTTGGATGCTCCTTTACAGTCTGATGTGTTGTTTGGTTCGCCTGTGGAAGCAGTTTTAAAGAAGATGGAGGACAAGGCTAAGTCTATGCAAACTGTTAAGGATTTTTGCAGGTGCAGCCTCCAAGTTTAGTAGAAATTGGCCTGCTAAGGGATGGACTTATCCTGCTTATGATTCCCAGTCTAGGGGTAGGTCTAGACGTGGTAGGGGCAGAGCTCAAGGTGCTTTTAGGCCTAGGACAGGGAGTTCACCTGCTCAGACTTCTGGTGAGGGCAGGGGTCAGTCCTTTCGTAAGCAGACCCAATGACCTGCCTTTTCAGCTGCCAGTGCCTTCTCGCCTGGTGGCACCTCTAGGAGGAAGACTGTCTCTTTTCAAAGAAAATTGGGATTTAATTACCCAAGACAAATGGGTTCTGGATATCATTCACCACGGTTACAGGTTTTTGCCTCCTTTCAAAGGCATGCCAGACATTCCTCCTCTACAAAGACAAGAGGCTCACAAGCAAATTTCTCAGTTACTCCAAATAGGGGCCATTCAGCCGGTTCCTGTGCCAGAAAGGGGCCTAGGATTTTATTCTCGCCTGTTCCTAGTACCAAAGAAGGGGAACACGTGGAGACCAATTTTGGATTTATCTATCCTCAACACTTATCTGGACATTCCCAAGTTCAAAATGTTGACGTTACAACAGCTTTTACCTCTGCTGGGCAAGGATCACTGGATGGTAACTTTAGATCTCAAGGAAGCTTACCTTCATGTGCCTATAAGACTAAGTTGCAGAAAGTATCTGCAGCTGGAAATTCTCATTATCAGTTCTCTGCATTGCCCTTTGGCTTATCTACTGCCCAGAGTATTCACAAAGGTTCTGGCTCCAGTGATAGCTTACTTCAGGCTAAAAGGAATTCAAATCTATCCTTACTTGGACGATTGCCTGATTCTGGCTCAAGAAAAGGAAGACCTTCTACAGCATTTGGAATATGTCATAGCAGTGCTAAGATGCCTAGGGTATTCTGTGAACGAAATAAAGTCCAGTCTAGTACCCTCTCAAGACATGTGCTTTCTGGGTGTGAGACTGAATACAGCAGCCCAGATGGCCTTTTTAACCCCGGACAAACAAAAGAATCTTTCCAGTTACTTCCATCAACTATCTCTTCAGTCCTGGCTGACTGCAAGGACAGTCCTTCAAGCCTTAGGGTTCATGGCATCTTGTATTCTGGTGCTTCCCAATGCCAAACTGCATATGAGGAAGCTACAATGGTATCTCAAAAATCTATGGACACAGCACTGCCAGGATTTGGACACTGTCATTCAAATAATACCTTGCATTCAGAAGGAATTTTTGTGGTGGGCTCAGGAATGTCACCTAAACAAGGGACTCTCTGTGACCCGGCCAGAGGCGAGTCAGGTTCTGACGACAGATGCCTCAGACATTGCTTGGGGAGCTCATCTAAATGGAAAGTGGATACAAGACAAGTGGCCTGCCAGACTACAGCATCTACATATCAACATGAAGGAGATGTTAGCAGTCCAGTTTGCATTAATGGCTTTCAAGGAGTTACTTCTTCCAGGGCAGGTGTTGATTCTAACAGACAACACAACTGTCATGTGGTACATCAACAAACAAGGGGGAACACATTCTTACCCATTGTGCAGGCAAGCAATGATTTTATGGGAGACTGCGCTAAGCTTGCAACTAACTCTTCAGGCAAGGTTTCTGCCGGGAGCACAGAACTCCTTAGCAGATGTGTTAAGCAGACAAATCATGGATCCCCACGAGTGGAAACTGGATCTTCATGTATTTCAGACATTGACAGTGTCATGGGGAACTCCAGACATAGATCTGTTCGCTTCTCCACTAAACCACCAGCTGCCAAAGTTTTGCACAAAGGGGTTTCATCACACAGCTTGGAAAGTGGATGCTCTTTCTTTCAGTTGGAAAAATCTTCATGTGTATGCGTTTCCACCTCTGCCTCTTCTTCCAAAGGTGCTTCTAAAGGTCAGACAAGACAAGCCAAGGGTGATTTTAATAGCTCCAGATTGGCCTCGGCAGCACTGGTACCCATTATTGAGGAATCTGGTAAAGAAGCCTCCATGGCCTTTACCCTTGATTCCACATCTGTTGTCTCAGGAGGACGGTCGTCTGCTCCATGTCAAGCTTCACTCTCTTCATCTAACAGCCTGGCATATTCTGTTTTGAAAGACAGCAGGTCTCAACTTCCTCAACAAGTTTTAAATGTGATTATGGAAGCCAGAAGACCTAGTACAAGGAAAGTGAGAAAAATGGAAGAGATTTTTATTTTGGACTGCAGCAAAGAATTTGGAGATTTCAGAGCCTAATTTGAGTGTGGCTCTTCAATATCTTACTGAGTTATTGGACAAAGGTTTGTCTTTTCTTCCATTAAGATTCATGCTGCAGCAATTTCAGCTCACTATGATTGTGACCCACCATTGTTTTCACATCCTTTGTTCAAGCAATTTCTTAGAGGGCAAAGAATATAAGACCCCCAGAGCTCCTACTCCTGCTTGGGATCTCAATTTTGTGTTGGAGAAACTTACTCTACAACCTTTTGAGCCTGCAGCTACTGCTGAACTGAAATACTTGTCATGGAAGACTGCTTTTTGTTGGCCATTACTTCTGCAAGAAGGGTTTCTGAGTTACAGGCCCTTATGGCGGTTGAGCCTTTTTGATTTTTCATAAGGATAGGGTATCATTACGTACTAATCCTTCCTTTATGCCTAAAGTGGTTTCTAGTGTGGCTTTAAACCAAACTATTCATTTGCCTACGTTTTATGCAGATCCCCAAAATAAAGGGGAAAAGATTTTGCACACTTTAGATGTACACAGGCAATTGCGTTATTATTTGAGCAGGACTAAGGATTTTAGGCAGTCTCAGCAGTTGTTTGTTTCTTTTGCTTTGAGTTCTCAGGGCAAGCCTGTATCAAAACAAACTATTTCTAGGTGGATTGGGTTTTGCATTGCATTTTGTTATTCCCATCATGGCAAGGAGATTCCGGCTGGGATTAGGCCTCATTCCACTAGGGCTACTGCCACTTCAACAGCTTTTTTAAGTGGGGTGGCAACTAAGGATATTTTGGAGGCAGCTACTTGGAGTTCAGTGCATACTTTCTCTAAGCATTACCACCTTCCTCTCTACTCTAAGTCTAGGGCTGGTTTTGCCACAGCTATTTTGCAAGGCATGTTATCAGCTCCTGCTTCCTTATGATTTGCCAGCCTCCCTTACCTCTGCTTTGGGATTCTACCCAATAGTTAGGACTGCAGCAATGTGGAATGAAGAACATAGTACAGTTTTGTACCTACCATAAATGTAGATGTTCGAGGATCCACATTGCTGCAGTCCTCCCTCCTTCCCCTCTGTGTTTAGGGGTGATTGTGTAGGTGAGGTTATATTCTGCTAATTTTGTATATTTTGTATATATATATATATTTTGATGCAGATATGTTGGGAGTTTTTGGTTTTGGCCTTATCTTTTCAGGGTCTTCTGACATCTGGGGCAAGAAAAGACTGAGGATATGACGTCGGTCATGCGCATTAGTACCCTGACGTACTGACGTCAGTCTAATGCGCCCTGACCGACGTCAGCCATATACTTTGGTATTCGGGCCGACTGGACAGCGGACTACCCAATAGTTAGGACTGCAGCAATGTGGATCCTCGAACATCTACATTTATGGTTGGTACAAAACTGTACTTTTCTAGGGCTTCTGCTTCAGCTACTGTTATGAGGATATTTGTTTTTATACATAACCAAAACGTTTCAGCTTGGTCATAAATGTTGAGTTCTCCTCTAGACTCAGATGTTTTATCTGGGGTTGCTGCTGTTCAGGTATTCAAATAATAGGATGACTGATGTAAATTAATGCATAGAGTTTCTAGAAGTTTTCAGGTCCCCAAAGTCTTCCCTTCTAAAACCTGTACCCCTTTCAAAGGGCAAAATTAGCAGAGAAGTCAACCTAATAAGTGGGTACACAAAACAAATGGCAGGAGGGTATCAACACCAAACAAAAAAAGGCTTTAGCATGACTATGTCAGAGACTTTACCTTCCCCCCCTTTCCTACTGCCACTTTTCCTCTTCCACATTCAAATCATTTGACCGTAAAGTGCTCTGGCTTGGTTATAGGCAATTTTAGACTGATGAATTTTACTAATGATTCAGGGTGGTTACAGCTGGCAATCAATTCTCCTCCTTTTAGAGGGGCAACCCTCACCCTCCATTCCAAGCAGTTGTTTCCCTGGGTAGTCCAACACATTTTGGAAGCAGGTGTCATAGAGCATGATTCTACAGAACACTTCGAAGGGGCTTTAATTCCAGAATGTTTTTGGTCCCCAAAAAAAGAAGCCTTCATGACGACCAGTTTTGTCTCTCATTCCTCGGTCTGTGTGAAACTTCCAAAATTCAGGATGTTGACACTCCCATTTAATGTTATCCCTTCTAGATCAGTGTGTTGAGGTAAACATAGACCTCATGGGTACTTACTGTCACATTCCAATAGAATACAAATTTGGAAGGTTCCTAAGTTATTGTGTATATGAGTCATATCAGTTCTGTGCATTACCCTTTGTGCATTTCACTGCACTGTGTGTGTTTGCAAAGTGCTTAGCTCCTGTGGTGGTTCACTGTAGACTGCTTGGGTAGGGTATCCACAATTTTCCTTATTTAGGTGACCTGCTTTTCTGTGTGGAGTCTTTGCTTAAATGCCAAGAGTCTTTAGAGTTTCATCCTTCCTTTCCCTTCTAGGATTTCAGATAAACATACAGAAATTCTTACTGATTAAGTCGCACAGAATTGTGTTCTTAGGTGCCTTATAGATGCTGTCATGTAAAAAGCCTTTTTACTTCAAGACCAAAAGGAAACTTATCAGAAGGTATTTCTAAACTTATATCGTCTGACATAGGCTTCAGCCACAGAATTCTAGACCTTATGGATTCTATGATGCCAATGATACCACTTGCCCAGCTGCACATGAGAAAGGAAAAAGGAAACTTATCAGAAGGTATTTCTAAACTTATATCGTCTGACATAAGCTTCAGCCACAGAATTCTAGACCTTATGGATTCTATGATGCCAATGATACCACTTGCCCAGCTGCACATGAGAAATATACAGCGGTTCCTAAAAGCAAGTGGAACCCTGCATCCGTTACTCGCTAGATTTTTCAAATTCCAATGTTGGGATTTGTAAAGGTACAGCTACAGTGATGGGGGAGTCAGATGGTTCTTAGCCCAGGACTCCCTTTCTCTTTTCCTACCCCAAAGCAATCAGTCTTAACAGATTCCTCAGATTTCTCTTTGGGTACAGTTTCTATGCAAGTAAAAGTGCAAGATCTGTGGGATTGTTCAGACAGAGAAAAGTACATAAGTGTTAGAGATGCTGGTTGTAATTCAAGCTGCAAAAGCCTTGTATCCTCTTTGGCAACCAGGCTGTCTTCAGGTGATTGCAGATGGCAACATCACAGTGATGTGGTACTTAAGTGCGAACTTAGTCATACCAGCTGTGCCACTTGGGAGTGTTGGCATGGAAATTCAGCTCTTCTGCACTCCCTGACTATTCTATCCTCTTACATACCATCAGAGCAAAAGATAGCGACAGACAAACTCAGTCCATCTTTCGCAGACTATCATGAGTGGAAACTCAATCCAGAGAGCTGTTCCAGGAATTGATCCAGATGTGGAGAATGTCTCAAGAACAAACAACTGGACAAATTCTGTTCCAGGAATCCTTGCAAGCAAGCCTGGAAAACAGATGCTCTGTCATTCCCCATCTAGGATGTGCCTATATGCTTTTCCGACCTTTCCACCGATTTCCAAGGTACTTCTGAAGATTGAGAAAGGTATACCAAAAATTGTGGTGATTCCTTTTTGAGCCAGGCGAAATTGGTTCTCCTTGCTTATTGTGTTGGCTAAGGCTAATTATGACAAGCTTCCTCACAGACTGGACGTGCTCACACAGGACAAAAGGGAGTGTGATGCACCCCAGCATCGAGTAACTACAACTGATTGCCAGGATGATTCAGTTTTGATACTTTTAGGCACTGTTTTCATGAGAACATGCAGCAGGCAAGAAAGCCTGCTTCTAGAAAGTCATGTGTTGGCAAATGAAAAAGATTTTCTAGTCGGTGCCTAGCCAGTAATAGGGCTGCTTAAATGTTTGTGCAAGTTACTATCATCTTGCTTTCACACCTGCTTTCCCTATCATTTGGCTTTTCATATGCTTGTATCACAGTGTATCTAGTGGCCATGTCATCTTGTCTGCCCATGGATCCTTCACTTTCTTCTCTGTTTGTGGTTAAACAATTTATGAAATACATGTCACACATGCGATATCCTTGCAAACAGTTACCTCCATCCTGAGGTCTCATTTTCATACTGGAGAAACTCTTTGTCACTTTTTGAACCTGCCTGTTTGGCTGATTTGATGTTCATTACTTGGAAAATTGTTCTTGTTGCTCTGGCTCCTGTAAGCTGAGTATCAGAGTTGCAAGCTCTCATGGTAGAGGATCGCGGTCTGGTTTTCCATCGAGATATGGTCACTGCAGATTAACTCCACATTCATGCCTAAGGTAGTCTTAGATGTTCCTTTGAATCAAATCATTAATCTCCATGTTTTTTTCTTATCCAGAGACAAAAAATAAGGGAGAACAGATTTTTCATACCTTAGGTGTACACAAGCAGTACGGTTAATATCTTGACAGAACCAAGTCTTTTAAGAAAGCTGAGGAGCTATTAATTTCCTCTACTGGGACTAAGAAAGATCAACCTATGTCTATGCAGGCAATGTCTAGATGGTTGGCCTCCACTATTATGTTTTGTTACTTCCACCAGTCCAGACAGGGTCAGGGCCTTAGCGTCTTTGGCATATTTGAAAGGGGTGGACTCTAGAGGCAGCTACTTGGTCCTGCATCCATACATTTACAAAGCCCTACAAATTGGATTCCTTCTCTAGGTACACAGCAAGCTTTGCAAAGACAATTTTCCCGGAGCTCCTGGATCCTTATCCTTCCTTCTCCCAGTTTGGGTAGGCTTTGGTAATGCACCCTTGTGGTACTGCAACAGTAGAATGATGAACATAGTACAGTTGTGTATGTTGCACTTACTCGTAACAATAAATATTTAGTAATGCAGTAACTGCACCCACCCTCCATCCCCTTGGTACATAGTTGCTGTGGGTTACAAATTTTATTGATGAGATTGTTTCTCTGCAGTTAGTTTTTCATTGGTTACAGTAGTTGTGGTTGTTTCAGGATGAGTTCCCTGTTTTCTTCTTTGGAGCAAGAAAGTCCTGAAGATTTTTAGTCACTCCTGCTGCTTTTATACTTCCCTATGAAATGGATTAGCCCATAGATGGCTAGAATGAATGTCTGGGAGGGTGTCAAAGCTTTGAGATGCTTCCTGGATCCTGTATCCTTGGCAGGCTGAAACTAACAAGCGACTGCAGCAGTGAAGAATTTGAACATCTACTATTAACGGGCAGGTTTGTCTTACACAGCTGTACTTTCTCATTCATCTTGTACCATTCTACATGGTTGTAACGTTTCAGTATATTGAAAAAAGGTACGTCTTGCTGTAGGATTAAGTATACTGTCCCATCATTAATAGATAAATCTCTCTTCTCTTCATTGGCATACCCAGCCAGAGCAGTATTACCTTTGTTGCTAAACATTCATTTACTTATTTTATTTTGAATTTGTTAACTGGAGTAGAGCAGTGATCCCATTGGACTTGTTTTAGTCTTAGCCCAGAGGTAAGCAAGGTAGATACACGACATTACATGCAGTGTGAATGACCACAATGTGTAATATACAAAATTAATATCAGAGTTGGCATGATGATATCAAGACAATAGATGCTTGACATTGTATACAAAGTGACTGATAAAACACAATATGTACATGTATGTCATCAGCATAAAACAGTATTTTTAAGATTTGGTTGAACTGAGGGAGAAATGGCTCCAGAGCAGTATGGACAGAAAGGAGTATAACAAATGACTGGAGAATAAGTATTCTAGTTCCAGTGTATAAGAAGAAAAAAGACATTAACAGTGGGCAGCATAGAGGTATCAAACTCTTGTCACTGTGTATGAATGTGTTAGGGTTATTGATAACTAAAACAGTGTGGTAGAAAATAAGTTGAGATGAGCAGTTTGGATTTGGATCAAAATCCAGTGTAACTAACCTGATTGCAATGAAACTGAAATCCCATAAATCTTGGTAGAATTAGTGCAGGCTGTGACAAGTATAGACAGTGTTCGGAATAGTGAGCATTAGCAAATGGGTCAGAGTGACAAAGCTGCTGTATGCAGACAATGTGGCATTACAGGCAGACACTGAACAAGAACTTCAGCAAATGATGGGGGAATGGAATGCAAAACTGATGGCACATGGAATGAAACTGAGCGCAGCCAATAAATACAGTTGTCATGCCAAGAAATGTGGGGGGGGGGGGTTGAAGAGGGTGAAAATTAAGATAGAAGGGAAAATAGTGGAACAGGTTCACAGCTGCACATGTCTGGGTGGAGTGCTTGGAAGGAGAAATGTCTGAATGAAGAGGTCAAAGTCTGAATCAAGAGGGGACTGCAGCCAGCTAGCAGTGTGTGTCAGGGGTAGTATGTGACAGAAGAATGCCAAAGAAGCTGAAAAGTTGGATGTGTGAAACATTGGTGCAACCAGTACTACTGTATGTTTGAAAAATCTTGGCAGTGGATATGTTTACGTGTCATCATCATCATCCTCTTTCGGCTGTTCCCGTTAGGGGTCACCACAGCGGATCATCAGTTTCCATTTCTTCCTGTCCTCTGTGTCTTGCTCTGTCACACCAACTACCTGCATGTCCTCTCTCACCACATCCATAAACCTTATCTTAGGCCTTCCTCTTTTCCTGTTACCTGGCAGCTTCATCCTTAACATATTTTTCCCAATATACTCAGCATCCCTCCTTAGCACATGTCCAAACCAATGTAATCTTGCCTCTCTGGCTTTGTCTCCAAACCTTCCAACCTGGGCTGACCCTCTAATATACTTATTCCTAATCCTGTCCACCCTTGTCACACCCAGTGCAAATCTTAACATCTTTAATTCTGCCACATCCAGCTCAAACTCCTGCCTTTTTGTCAATGTCACTGTCTCCAACCCATATAACAGCTGGTCTCACTACCCTCTTGTAGACCTTCCCTTTCACTCTTACTGGTACTCGTTTGTCACAAATCACTCCTGACACTCTTCTCCACCCACACCATCCTGCCTGTACTCTCTTCTTCACCTCTCTTCCGCACTCACCATTAATCTGAACTATTGATCCCAAGTATTTAAACTCATCCACCTTCGCCACCTCTACTCCTTGCATCCTCACCATTCCTCTATCCTTCGTCTCATTCTCACACATATATTCTGTCTCAGTCCTGTTGACCTTCATTCCTCTTCTCTCTAGAACATATCTCCATCTCTCCAGGGTCTCCTCCACCTGTTCCCTACTCTCACTACAGATCACAATGTCATCTGCAAGCATCATAGTCCACGGGGACTCCTGTCTGATCTCGTCTGTCAACCTGTCCCATCACCATTGCAAATAAGAAAGGGCTCAGAGCTGATCCTTGATGTAATCCCACCTCCAACTTAAACGCATCCATCACTCCCACCGCAGACCTCAGCGCTTTCACACTACCCTCGTACATATCCTGTACCACTCTTGCATACTTTTCTGACACTCCCAACTTCCTCATACAATACCACAACTCCTCTCTAGGCACCCTGTCATATGCTTTCTCCAAGTCTACAAAAACACAATGCAACTCCTTCTGACCTTCTCTGTACTTCTCCATCAACACTCAGAGCAAACATCGCATCTGTAGTGCTCTTTCCCGGCATGAAACCATACTGCTGATCACTAATCATCATGTCCCTTCTTAACCTAGCTTCCACTACTTTCCCATAACTTCATGCTGTGACTGATCAATTTAATCCCTCTGTAGTTACTACAGCTCTGCACATCACCTTTATTCTTAAAAATCGGTATCAAAACACTTTTTCTCCATTCCGCAGGCATCCTCTCGCTTTCCAAGATTTCATTAAACAATCTGGTTAAAAATTCCACTGTCATTTCACCTAAACACCTCCATGCTTCCACAGGTATGTCATCTGGACCAACAGCCTTTCCATTCTTCATCCTCTTCATAGCTATCCTTAATTCCTCCTCGCTAATCCGTTGTACTTCATGATTCACTATCCCCACATCATCCAACCTTCTCTCCCTTTCATTCTCTTCATTCATCAACCCCTCAAATTACTCTTTCCATCTCCTCAACACACTCTCCTCACCTGTGAGTATGTTTCCCTCATTATCCTTTATCACCTTTACCTGCTTGCACATCTTTCCTAGCTCGGTCCCTCTGTCTAGCCAAATCGATACAGGTCCTTTTCTCCCACCTTACTAATAAATAAAAACCTATTGGATTGAAAGAGAATCAGTTTAACAAGAATATATGTCCCATAATATCATCAAATAAAATAAGGGCTTTTTTAAGCCTAGAAAGAATTGTATGCCATCTGGTCAAGATGGATGTAATGGTTTCTTTATTTCTAAAATCACAGAGTAAATAATGCCGTCTTTACAGTATTTGTTCCAGGAAACATTAGGAACAAGTTATGCACCTGTGATTTGGAAAGAGGCAGTTGTAGTACCGGTTTTTAATAGGGGCTGCCAGCAGTATTAGACAATTACTGGCCAGTCAATCTAATTTGTATTTTAGGAAAATGATTTGAGCTCATCTTAAATGAACTCATGACTGAAACAATAACTTCAGACAGGGACATGTATATCAGCATGGGTTTACTGAAGGAAGATGCTTCTTAACTAATAAGCTTTTGCCATGTGGTCTGGGAGTCCTTAGATACAGGACTTTGGTTTTTGACTTCTTTATGGATTACCACCACCACCACCACAGTTGTTTTCTATGCGTTTGGTGTTTTACCTCCTTGTATAGTAGTGTTAAGCAATAAATACAGTAAGTTTATTTTTTACTCTCTAGTTTCCAGATTTTAGGTGAGATGTCATCAGTCCCTGGAGTTTTCCCAAATGATTCCTGTTAAATTTCCTTCTTGGTTTCCTCTACTGAGATAGTCCTCATTAAACTAAGGGTTTCCTGTGAAGTCAGCTTCATCAAGAGTAACTCTGAGAAAACATTTCAGTGTCTCTGTGCACTTCTGAGTCTTTTATATCTTCCTTATATTAGTTTTCATAACATTTTATCTAACCATTGAAGATGTCTGTCTGTGTTACCGTTGGAGTATTCATCAACTTGGGTATCTCCTGCCAAGGATAGCCCAACTTCCGGACAGTATACCAAAGCCTTTAGATCTTCTGTGCACCATACATCACACAGATGTTTCCCGTACAGGACATAGGGCATAAAACTGATGTCCAGACAGAGTTTCTCATAATTTCTTTGCCACCGGTATGAACACCATTATCACTCATTGAACACCTTTTGCTGTGCTGAATACCTAGCCATCAGATATGGCCTTGTTAGGGTCTTTTTCTTTTTACTGTTGGATCTTGTTTTCTTTTGATTACCTGGAGATCATGTCATCCAGGAAGGGAAAATGTCATTGTGGGAAGCAAATTCCCCGTAAGGATTGTCACAAACAGCATCTTTATTTTGTTAGGTTCTTCCCACGACCGTACCTCCTGTAGTATTTGTAGGGCATGTGTGCCTAAGACTCTTACAAGGCGGTTGTCTTCCCTGACCATGTATCTTGAGAAGCAGAGACTTAAACAGTTAGCTCAGGGTAGCATGGTGGAATTTCTTAACCCTGATGTACTTCTGTTAAGCAAGAAGGTGGTCAAGAAATCTCAGCCGGATTCTTTGGCTGTCCAGCCTTTAACAGATGTCTCTCTAGAAGCAGATGATAGCTCAGTAGGCCACCTGGTGTCGACTTCAGATTCCTGTGCCACAACCCTGTCAGAGGTCTGCATGGATCCTTCCTTTTGCCCATTCTCTGAGGCTTTGCAGATTTCTGCTCTGGATGTTGAGGAGGCACCACAGTTGATCATCTCTGATGGCCCTATTGAGATAACAGCAAATCCTGGTCAAGGAAGAGGTTCTGGGTACTCGTATTGAATTCCATCAGAGTTTGAAACCTCTGATGTGTGTTAAGGCTGATGTCCCTGCAAAAAAAAAAAAAACTGAGTCTAAACATCCTTCTGTATGTCCTACGGATCCTGAAAGGGAATAGTAGGACCCATTTAATGTTTTAATGGCCCTGAAACCTCCCCAGGGGTTTTTTGTCCCTACTCCCCCTTGGACTTCTACTACTAAAAAACTCAGGGAACCTGATTCCTCAGATGAGTATTCAAAGTCTGGAGAAGGGTCATTGTCTTACTCTTTTCAGATGCCTTCTCCTTTGATTTATGGCTGTGATGAAGAGGAGTCCATTAGCCCAGAATCTCCTTTGGAGGAGTTGCTCTTTGTAGAGACTAACTAGAATGATGGAATATTTTAAGTCAGATTCTTCTCAATTGGCTGATATCCAGAAGAGTTTTCCCCTGCGTTGGCTGATTTGTTAAGCACTTTTATAGTTGCCTCTGATGCCTGATACTCAGCCCCCTGCTCCAAGGAAATCTGACTGGTTCTGTAAAATTCCTGAGGATTGTCAGTAACTGTTTGTCCTTTTGGTGACCCTGCTGTGGTGTCAGTCTCTTCTGACAAGCCTTCTAAGCTTTTGCCCTCTTCCAAGCTTCTGCCTTTGGATAACGATAGTAAGACGGTGGAGAGGATTGAAAATAAGGTAAATACAGCTTCTACTTTTGTCTTTGGGGCCATCAATTACCAGACCCCATGACCAGATATAATCTTGCTTTGATTTCTTAGGCTTGTCAGAATATTTCTGACCTCCCGGATTTTGAAGGAAAGTCTTCTGCTTTATCTGTTTTGAGTTCTACCTCTCAAGTGGCTCACCACTCTAAGTGCAGCTGTGATGCTGCTGATGCCTTTTCCAGAACTGCTGCCTTTGGGTATGTCATGAGGTGTTACTAGTGGCTTTGTCTGTCACCATTACCTGAAGACATTAAGGCCAAGTTGCTGGATGTCCCTTTGAGAAATAAGAATCTCTTTGTGACTGCTGCTGCTGATATGTTTGTCTGTTCAAGAAAAAGATGAAGCTTTACAGGACCTTAAACATATTTTGTGTCCCCCCCCATCCTTAAGTTCCAGAGGAACTATCCTACTAGGTCTGCTTTTGTTTGCAGACAGCCTCTTCAGGCCACTAAAGGCAGGAAGAGTGGTAGGTGTACCCCTCCTGCAAAGTCTTCCCAGGCTCCTGTGGCTCAAAAGCTTTCTTTTTCTGATAAGTCTGGTTCTCTTTGACATTTGCCCCAACCCCAGCCCCCACCGCGGTCAGGTTCCCGTATCCCTTTGTCTTCCAAATTGGCAACTCATCATCTCATTCTTGGGTTCTGTCCATCATCTGTCCCCCTCCTTTTTCAGGGATTCCTCAACCTCCTCTAAAGCACCTTCCTCTTTTCTCAGAAGTTCTTGGTTCCTTGGTGGACCAGGGAACTATTCAGCGTGTTCCTTCCTCAAAAGTGGGAGAGAGATTTTACTCCAGAATGTTCCTGGTTCCTCAAAAGGAGGTCATTTGGAGGCCTATTCTGGATCTCTCCTTGCATAACACTTTTCTCAAGATTCCTTCTTTTCGGATGCTCTCTCTTCAAACCCTATTTCCTCTGCTGCTGCTGCCCCAGGCTTTTCTGGTGTTCTTGGATCTGAAGGATGCTTACCCTCACATTCCTATTCACCCTCTTTTCAGGAAGTCTTTACATTTCTCTGTTTCTTCCTCTCATTTTCAGTTTTCTGCTTTGTTCTTTGGCGTCTCTTCTACCCCAAGAGTATTCACAAAATGCCTAGCTGCTATGATTGCCTTTTGCAGATTCTTAGGAATTTAGATTTTTCCTCATCTAGATGACCTGTTGCTTCAGGCACCTTCTCCCAGTTGCCTTTTAAAGGGTCTGGAGTTCAGCTGAAAGTTTAGGGCCACTGTCCCCCCATCAGAAGTTATACCATGTCAGTATCAAAGAGATGAGAGCTCTGATTCTGCTTCAAGCTTTTCACCCATGGTTTCTCCAGGCCTCTTGAGCGTTTACACACACACTTTAGTGACGTGTTATGTGAACAAGCAGGGGGGCACAAAGACTTACCTTCTTTGCAGGCAGGCATTTTAGGCCTGGAATCTGGCTGTCAGTTATCAGCTAACTCTTGAGGCAGTATATATTCCTTCAGCACACGTTCTAGTGGCAGACTCCTTGAGTAGGTCCAAAACACAGGAGCACGATTGGATGCTTCTTAGAGAAGTGATGTTCTTCGTGTTTCACTGTTGCAGTCATTACACTTAGGTTATCTTGCTGGCAGGCTTCCCTCAGTCGGCCTGAATTCCAAAGTGTAGGTCTGGCGTCAGTTGCTGTCACCTCTTCCCTGACATCAATGCTCCAGGGGTATAAAAGATGCAACCGACGCCATTTTTTTCAGTCTTTCTTGCAGCGCGGTGCCTGAAGCATAAGCAGTTCGCAAGTGCCGGTCGTCCGACTCCTGAGATTTTCGTGTTCGAATTTCAGATCCGAAGTCTTCATTAAAAGCTAAGTACCCCGTTGGGGAAACTTTTTTCTTGCTCCAGACCGATGTCAGAAAAAGTTAATTGTATTTCTTGTGGGAAGCAAATACCTCATAAGGACTTTCATTCTTACTGTATTCCTTGCCTAGGCCCTGACCACGACGTTGCTAGCTGTCGGTTTTGTGGTAGATTTAACCAACGCACTATTAAGCGTCAGTACGATTTTGCTTTACACTATTTGTCATCGGATAGCCATCCGACTACCTGAATTCACAAGAAACAGAAAGAAAAAGAGAAGGACAAGCATCCGAGGTCCAAAACCGACGACCAGGCTTTTTCTAAGCCAATCTCCGGTTCTCATTGAGGCGCCTTCGAAGCCCCCTGACGCCCGCTACTTTAGACCCACAGGCCGCTACAAACTCCCATTTGGAGTCGCCTAGGCCGCTGGAAGGTCAAAGTATTGGACCTTTGGAGACTATTCCGTCAGATGGGTCCGGAGCCACTGAGCAGGCGTCGGCTTCTGAGGGTGTTTTCAAGCCAACTCAGTTATACATTAAAGCCACTTCACCTTCAAAGGCAAAGACTGAAGCACCCTTAAAGACAAAGAAACAAGTACAACAGCCTCACGGACAGGCCTCCATGCCCAAAAAACAGATGCTCAAAATGGCCGAAGACTTAATTAATTTAATCAGGGGTTCCCATCCCCTCCTAATAAAAGGCCTAGGCAAGAGACAGAATATGAATCTTCAGATCAGGTTTCCATTTCATCTGATTCCTCTTCTGATCAGGAATACTCTCTTCCTCCCTATGAGGATTCTGATGCTGAAGAATCTATCCCTTCAGCCTCTCCTCCTGAGGATTACTCTTTTGGGGAAACCTTGCATACCATGAGGGAGCATTTCCACTGGGAGAGCCAAGATTTTTCAGAATCTAAGAAAAGGCTCAGTGACTTCCTTTTACTACCACAACACAGGGCCCTAGTTATTCCACGTGTTAGACATTGTTGATGATGTATTTTCAGAGTCCAGTCTGACCCCTGACTCCTTACCTGCAGCTCCTGTTAAGCCGAACAGGTATTACTGGGTCCCTGACTCTCATAAATTCCTTTTCAAAAACCCTTCTGCTGATCCAGAAACCATCTTTCAGGGTCCCAAAGGGGTCAAGGCCTCCGCTGCAAAAAACCCTACCCCCTCTGACAGGGATTCTAGGGCATTGGATAGATGGGGAAAAAAGATTTACACCTCCGCTACCTTGGCTATAAGGGCTTTAAATTGTCAGTTTCATATGCTCAAATATCTGCACTATATTATGTCACTGCTTAAACGGAAAATGTTGACACATTCTGAATGTGCAGAAAACAAAGAAATGCAGGATTTATTGCATGCAGCTGAACAAGTTGGAAAGCATACTTTGCAATGTGGTTTTGATTCTTTGTAGGCCTCCTGCAGAGCTGCTGTTACGGGTTCTGCCATCAGGAGGCATGCTTGGTTAAGGGAACAAAGTCTGCCTGATCATGTCAAAGCAAAATTATTAGATGCCCCATTACAGCATGATACTTTGTTTGGTGTTAAAGCAGAAGAGGTCTTAAAGAAAATGGAGGACAAAGCTAAATCTATGCAAACAGTTAAGGATTTCTTATAGGTTCAGCCTCCAAGATTTAGCAGACACTGGCCTACAAAGAATTGGTCCTTTCCAGTATCGGACAGACCACAAAGGGGCAGATACAGACGCCCAAGAGGCAGATCCCAGCCCCAAGGCTCGTACGGGTCTAAACATTGGGGTGCTTCTACCTCCAAAAGTGGAGAAGACAAATCACAACCATACAGGAAACAGTTCCAATGACTTCCCCTTGCCTGCACCAAGCAGTTCTCTTCTGGCAGCACCTTTGGGGGGTAAAACTAGCACTTTTTTCTCAAAACTGGCACATAACCCAGGACAAATGGGTCTTAGACATAGTGTCACAAGGCTACAAGTTTCACTTCCATACCCTACCAAGGACAAACGGTTGGCCATACCTGCCAAAACATCAATGGGCAGAGGCACAAAAGCTAGTCTCATCCCTCATAGACATGAGGGCCATTCAACAAGCACCAGAGCAAGAGCAGGGAAAAGGATTTTATTCAGTACTGTTTTTGGTACCAAGAAAGGACGAGATCTGGAGACCAATACTGCACCTATCTATTCTAAACACATTTCTGGATATACCAAAATTCAAAATGTTGACTGTACAGCAACTTTTGCCCATGCTGGGCAAGAAGGCTTGGCTGGTGACTTTAGACCTAAGAGAGGCATACCTGCATGTCCCAATCAGACAAACATGCAGAAGATATCTCAGATTCAAAGCTGGCTCAATGCACTACCAATTCTCTGCACTGCCCTTTAACTTATCTACTGCGCCCAGGGTCTTCCAGTAATTGCATTCTGCAGACAAAGAGGAATACAAATATATCCTTACTTGGACGACTGCCTCATTCAAGCAGAGAACAAGGACATTCTACTACAGCATCTGGCATTTGTAAAGAGATTTCTAATAGGCCTAGGGTACACAGTCAACGAAAAGAAATCAAAACTAGTACCTTCTCAAGAGATAATATTCCTGGGTGCAAGCTTAAATACAGCTGCCCAGATGGCTTATCTCATGCCAGACAAAGGCAACTGACCACCTATTTCAACCAGTTGGCAACAAAGGCCCAGTTATCTGCAAGAAAAATTCTGCAGGCTTTGGGCTTCATGGCATCCTACATTCTACTAATTCCATATGCGAGACTTCATATGAGGAAACTTCAATGGTACCTAAAAAGTGTTTGGACTCAACATTGCCACAGCCTGGAAACAATAATTACCCTCATCCCCTGCCTGCAACAGGAGTTTCGTTGGTGGGCGAAGGCTTGTCACCAGAACAAGGGACAGCCATTCACCTTAACCCCAGCCAGGCAGACATTAACGGATGCATCAGACTCTGCCTGGGGGGCCCACATGGCAGGAAGATGTATTCAAGGAACATGGTCTGCAAATCAAATGCATCTACATATTAATCAAAAAGAGGTGCTAGCTGTCCAGAATGCCCTGACAGCCGTCAAGGACCTACTTCATCCGGGACAACTACTGATAAAGACGGACAACACCACGGTCATGTGGTATATAAACAAGCAGGGAGGCACCCATTCTTAACCCCTTTGCAGACTAGCCATGACTCTGTGGGACACAGCTTTGACTTACCAAGTACATCTGCAGGCACAATTCCTGCCAGGAAAGATAAATACTCTGGCAGACGAACTAAGCAGAAACCTCATGGATCCCCACAAGTGGAAATTGGATCCACAAGTCTTTAGCATGATAACAAGGAAATGGGGATGCCCGGATAAAGATCTATTTGCCTCTCCTCACAACTACCGACTAAAAAGATTCTGCACAAGGACTTATCACAGACAAGCATGGAAAGTGGACGCTCTTTCTTTCAGCTGGAAAAGCGTAGCAGTATATGCTTTTCCTCCACTGCCTCCCCAAGGTACTCCTAAAGGTCAGACAAGTGAAGCCAAAGATGATACTGATTGCCCCAGACTGGTCCCGCCAGCACTGGTACCCAATCCTAAGGAACTTGTCTCAATGCCTGGCTTGGACCTTGCCTCAAATACCTCATCTACTATCCCAACAAAACAACCAGATCCTGCACAGCCAATTAAAGACCTTAAATCTGGCAGCATGGCGGATAATGTAGTAATACAAAACGCGCCTCTCACTAAAGCTATAATGGATGTGATTTTGGAGGCCAGAAGGTCTAGTACCAGAAAATCTTATGCTGGAAAATGGAAGAGATTCTGTGCTTGGAACCAGGCACAAGGAATTGACACAGCTGTACCAAATATTCCTCAGATTTTGCAATACTTAACTGAGATGCTGGACAAAGGCCTATCCTTTTTATCAATCAAAATTCATGCCTCTGCCATTTCGACTCATTACAATACAGAGCCACCAATCTTTTCTCATCCCTTGTTAAAGCTGTACTTCAGAGGAGCCAAAAACTTAAGGCCTCCAAGGAGATCACCAACACCTGCATGGGACCTCAATTATGTTTTGGAAAAACTCACCCTGCCTCCTTTTGAGCAAGCCGCTACAGCTGATATAAAGTTTTTATCTTGGAAAACTGCTCTACTCCTAGCAATAACCCCTGCAAGACTAGTCTCAGAGCTACAGGCACTCATGGCTGTGGAACCTTTTATCATTTTTATCCAGACAGGGTTTCTCTGAGGACAAACCTGACATTAATGCCTAAGGTAGTGTCCAGTGTGGCCCTTAACCAAACTATTCATTTGCCTACTTTTTATCCAAACCCACAGAATAAGGGGGAGAGAATTCCGCATTCTTTGGACATACACAGACAGCTACACTTCTACCTGAACAGAACCAAAGATTTCAGAAAGACAGAGCAACTACCAATGGCATATGCTACAAGATCTCAAGGAAAGGCTATCTCAAAGCAGACTATTTCAAAGTGGATAGACCACTGCATCCGTTTCTGCTATTCACAACATGGCAAGCCAGTGCCTTAGGGCATTAGGCCACATTCAACTAGAGCAGCAGCCACCTCAGCAGCCATCCTCAGGGGAGTACCAACCAAAGACATTTTAGAGGCTGCTACCTGGAGTTAAGTGCACACCTTTACAAACACTATAATTGACCACTCTACTCTAAATCCAGGGCAGGCTTTGCCATTGCAGTTCTGCAGGGCCTCATAGTCTCTCCTAATGCTATGTAGCTCCAGCCTCCCAACCTTAGCTTTGGGATTCAACCCAAGTGTAATGACTGCAACAGTGAAACATGAAGAACATAGTACAAGTGTGTACACTTACCATAAATGTAGATGTTCGAGTGTATTCACTGTTGCAGTCCTGGTTACCCACCCACCATCCCCCATATCTTGGCTGCAATTTATCTGCTCTTCTCTAACCTATACAACCTATGTGGTATATCTGCTTATAGACGAGGGTGTTGTATATATTTTGGTGCATGCATGTTTTATTGGCATATTTTTAGCCTACCCTTTGGGGGGCACCTGACATCTGGGGCAAGAAAAACTAAAGAAAATGGCGTCACCTGCATCTTTTATACCCTTGGCAAACTGACATCAGGGAAGAGGCGACAGCAACCGACACCAGACCTAGACTTTGGAATTCAGGCCGACTGAAGGTAGCCCTCCAGCAGGATAACCCAAGTGTAATGACTGCAACAGTGAATACACTCTAACATCTGCATTTATGGTAAGAGTACACAACTGTACTTTTCTGGGTATAGTCCATCTGTTCTCTTTTCTTCAAGTAGATCTTTTTGCCTCCCTCTGAACAGGCAGCTCATTCTCTTCAGTTCCAGAGTGCCATGGCATCTGGCATGGAAGACAGGCACCCTTTTTATTTCCTCAGAAGGGCAGGTTTCTCTATACCTTCCCTTCCCTTGTTGTACTTCCATGAGTCTTGCAGAAAATTCAGCTGGACTCCCCAAAAATCTTGCTAATGATCCTTTTTGGCCAGTACAGCACTGGTTCCCTCACTTAATGCATCTGGCTAGTGGCAATCAACTCAAGTTACCTAACCAGTTGGACTTCCTCACACAGGACAAGGGGTCACTCATCCACCTTCACTTGTCCACTCTTCAGCTGACGTTGTGGATGATAGGGTTTTGATCTCTTTTAGGCACTTTTTTTCCCTGAGGAAGTCCTGGGGGGGGGGGGGTTACAGGAGACAAGAAAAACTGCAACCAGAAAGTCTTGTATGTCCAGATGGAAAAGATTTTTTGTTTGGTGCCATGCTCATAGCAAGGACTCTTTTTCAGTGGGGATTCCTCTGGTTCTTGTTTGTGTGAGTTGCTCCAGTGTGGCTTGGCCTCTTCTTCTGTAAAGGCCCATTTGTCAGCTATTTCTGTCTGCCTGCCCTTGAATCCTCCTCTGGCTTCTCAGTTTGAAGTCAACAATTTCTTAAATCTATCCTGCATCTTAGATCCCCAAAGAATCCTATTCCTCCTCCATGGGACCTTTAATTTTGTTTTGGAAAAATTGACCCAGGCTCCTTTTGAGCCTGCACTTTCAGCTTTTATACAACACTGTATCTGGAAGATTGTCTTATTGTTTGCTCTTCTGCTCAGAGGGTTTCTGAGCTTCAAGCCCTTTTGGTCATTTCGTCTTTTTTTTTTTTTTTTCCTCACAGGGACAGGGTGTCTCTTCGTACTCATCCTTCTTTTATGCTCAAGGTTGTTAATGACTTGTCCTTAAATCAGGCAGTACAATTCCCTTTTTTCCTTATCAGTCTGCTTAGTAAGTGGATCCTGCTTACCTTGGATTTACACAGACTGCTCAGGTATTATTTGGGTAAAACTAAGGTCATTCATAAGTCTGTTTTGTTTTCTTTCATCTCAGGACTTTGGGTTTGTCTGTTTCTAAGCAAGTCATCTTCTCCTGTAGTTCAGAGTTAATTTCTTTATTTTCCTGGTCCTTTCTTCAAGTTCTTAGACACCAGTTCCATCCTTAAAGCGGCTGCTTGGTCTTCAGTGCATACCATACCAAGTATTATAAATTGGATATGGTTTCTAGGGCCAAAGCAGGTTTTGCTAGGGCCATCCTGCATGGGTTTGTTGAGGGCTGTTCCCAGCGTTTCACTTCCCATTTCATTTCTTGAACTTTTATACACTTCCCAAGGTGAAGAATACTGCAACAATGATAGAGAAGGACAGTGTACAGTTGTGTAAAATCTTACCATAACAGAAGATGTCCTTCTCTTTACTGTTGTAGCATTTGGTCCCTCCCTCAGCCTCCCCCTTTGTTTTTCTTTTCGGGCTTTGATATGGTTACCTTCCTGGCCAAGGATCTCCTTTTCCATCTGCATTTCTCCTCCTGGATATGCATATCCTCCTTTGTCCTATGGAGACTGTTCCCTACTGGGGCAATTCAGTTCTGGGTGTTTGTGTCTGTATGTCACCTTTATTACTATGTCTTGTATGGGGAACATATATGTGACTTAGAGTGCATACAAGATCTAAAGGTTTTGGTATACAGGCGAGATGGTGTGCTGTTCTTTGCAGGAGATCCCTAAGGTGAAGAATACTGTAACAATGAAGGGAAGGACATCTACTGTTAGGGTAAGATTTTACACAACTGTACTTAATTTCTCCATTTTCCTTGTAATTTGGTTTAGTTTCAGTACTCCTCTTTCTACTTTTGTCATCTTAGCTAGTAGTTTAATATTCCTGTGATTAAATTAAAAATAGAACTGTTTTAATGCTAACATTATACGTTCATTCCAGCTAATCAACTGCTCTTCTGTTTGCTGTTTGACCTTTTTCTACTGTTCCTGTTCTTGCTCTGGCTGTTTTGTTTCATTTGAAATTGCTTAATTACTACCAAGCTTTCTCTATATTTTTTGTTACTACTGTCCCTTTAATCTTTTTCCTTCAATCTAGTCAAATTTTGGAAACAAATCTTCAATGTTTCCCAGACATCCACTGTATTATCAACTCCATTATCTGTTTGAGAGAGCATACTTTGAAGAAAATCCTGCACCCACAATTTAAAGGTTTGTTTTCTTAATAAATGCAAAGGTTATCACCATTATCAAAATGTTCTTTTGTCAGTCTCCCTACACAGTTATTATAAGGACTATGGTCTGATATGATTATAAGGTGAGTCTCATTCAATTTAATGTCCTGCATGTGCTCTGTTTGAACCTTGATTGAAGGCAAGTTTCAGCAAGCCATCCTGGATGTCCCTGTAGAAGTAGACCAGAACTATCCTGGGCCTTACTGAAGATGGAATCATCTTAAATTCATTGTGGATGATCCTGTTCCAGGATTTCAGTCAGTGGAAGACTTGAAGATTGGTAGAGGAGCTGTTTGTAGAAGTAAGTGATGAAAAAACATAACATCTGTAAAAAAAAAAAAATAGTCTTGGCCGATTTTCGCACAGATCGCCAGCTGCTATGTAAAATTAATCTTAAGCTAAAAAAAAAAAAAAGTAATTCAGCCAGGTACTTGGAGTATGGTTTGGAAGATATACCCACTAGAGTTCAAAAACTCTTGAAATTGATTTGCTGTATTGTATGCAAATGGCAGAGTACTGAAGACATATAGGAGAACATTAGGAAAGTAATAGTTGAAGAAAGTGAAAGGCCCCTGAAAAAGATGATGAACAAGGAAAAAAAAAAAAAAAAAAAACAACAATGTCTTACTGATGAAACCTTGTGAGAATTACTCAAACTTGTGGAAGCTAAAGCCAGAGGAGGAAGAGAGGCAATTGTGGAACTTAATCAAAATTTCCAACATGCTGCAGACTAAGACAGTGAGGTAATGCAATGTTGCATGCCAAGGTATAGAATTAAAAATATATATTACAGGAAGAAACATTTCTTAAAACTACAAGAGCTAAATAGGAATTTCCAGCCTCCAATAGACTGTTAAAAGATGGTGGAGCTATGTGGAATGATGTTGAGAAGTTTAAGAAAAGTTGGTAACACTGCATTGAGTTCTGCTGTAAAGATCGGACAGAAGAACAATTTCAGCCTGCACCCTTACGATCTGGAACCGGAGATGAAAGTAGTGAAAGCAATATGGAAATCTTTACCAAAGACAATGCACCAGCATTGATGGTATTCCTATTAAAGTATTTAGGTGCTCTGATATAGCTGTTACAATACAAGGCTGTGCTAAGAAATTTGGAAGAGAGCACCTTGAAGAAAGATGGACCAGTTAATTGCAGAAATCCATCACAATCACTCTGATCCCAGTTGCTATTATTATTATTACTATTATTATTCAGAAAGTCAGTGGAGAGTGCAGTCTTTATTTGAATATGAATTGATAGAAGTACAAGCTGGATTAGGAAACAGCAAGGAAGAAGAGGCATTGTGAATGTGAGATGGATCCATAAAAGGACAACCACAAAGCATTCTTTAGCTGTGTCCGCAACCTCAAAGGCAATACACAATTGTGTGCATAGCTCATTGTAAATGGAGCCACCTATACTGAGCCAGAAGATACAGCAAACCTCCTGGCTTATAAATTCAGCTCCAACTTTACCCCTCTCCCCCTCAACTTTCCCGCTGGATTTACCATCAAATATAACTCTCCTTACTCTCACTAGGGAGAACATGTCATTAATGCTCTTTCTAAGACCAAGAACACTGCATCAGTGGGCCCTGACAATATCCCAGGATGCCTTCTAAATGGCATGAAACATGACCTATCAGGGCCTCTGGAATTACTATTTAACTGTAGCCTCCAAACAGGCTTTGTGCCTCATAGGATCATAAGAAGTTACTAGGCTATTGGCTCTGAGGCCCTTACAAGTGTAGCCAAGAATTTAGCCCATGTTTGTTTATTTTATTTATTGACATTTATTAACCGAGTTAGTCCAACTGAGCCAGGAGCCCATTTTCAGTGGAGACCCGAGGAGAAAAGCTCCAGAGGTTTTACATATTTTTACAGTAAAAATCAAATCAAAAATAAAAATGAGTAAAAAATTAAAACCACCATGAAACATAAGAAAATCAATAGTTAGAGAATATCTGTACATAGAATAGGTTAAATAACAATTGATAGGTTTAGAGAATATCACACATGAAGTACATACAAATAGAGAAATCATTCAATCAAAATATTTTTTAAATAAAGATATATATGAATATGTATGCTATGGAAGTGAGGGGAGAGGGAGTTATAAAGGTATATGAGGCAAGTACAAGGAAGTAAAGAATAGAATATGAATTGAGAAAGGCAACAATCATCCCTCTGTACAAAGGTGGGCCATCTACAGACCCTGGAAACTACAGACCCATAAATCTCACTAGTCTTATAAGTAAAGCCATGGAAATGGAGATGGTTAATAGAGATATAATAAACCTCCAGACACTGGACCCAACCCAATTTAGTTTCAAGGGCAGATCATGCCTACTCAACCTGGTGGACTTCTTCGAGAAGGTCACCAAAGCAATGGATGAGGGTAAAGTCCATTCACACTGCCTTTCTTGACCTGCCCAAGGCATTTGACATAATACCTCACTCTGGTATTGTTGACAAACTCGAGAGGTTGGGTACAAACCCATATGTCACCCGGTGGATAGCCAGCTGGCTCACAGACAGAACCCAGGAAGTTAGAACTGGGGAGTCCATCTCTACAAAGAGGCCATTCACAAGTGGAGTTCCTCAGGGATCAGTCCTTGGACCGCTCCTTTTTGGCATATACTTTTCAGAAGTCAAGGCCAATGTCAGTGGTCTCTGGCTGACTGAATTTGCAGATGGTTGCAAATTAGGAGCTGTCATTGAATCTCTCACTGACACAAATGTTCTCCAGGAGGGACTGACAGAAAAATAACTGGTGTCAGCCATGGACTAAAACTAAATGCCAAGAAATGCATAATAGTATCCTTTGGGAAGTTGTCCATCCCTGGTAACTATCATATTGACAACACACCCCTTAGAGTTGACCCAGTTATCAGGGACTTAGGGACACACACACATAGTAATCTAGCCTTTGATCATCACGTGTCTACAGTAGTGGTGAAATCATTCTATGTTGCTCAACTTATAAACAAAGGTATTGCGTCTAAGTCCAAGGAAGTCATTGTTACACTGTATTTGGCATTCATCAGACCTATCCTTGAGTACAGTGCCCCCTTTGGTATGTACTTAACCAGGCAAATCCAGCAATTGGAACGTCCACTGAGGTTCCTTGCTAAAGGAATACAGGGAGTAAGTAATATGTCCTCTGCAGACCGTGTCAAGGCCCTATCCCTAAATTCTGTCTCCTACAGGCTTTTGAGGGGAGATCTATGTCTGGCATACAGGGCATTGTCTGACCTCACTCTGATGACCTCCTGCATATTGACAAAACAGCACCAGAATTACCTGTTCTAAACACTTAAACCTTGCCTGTAATATAAATATACCTGGTGGAGAGATAGGTATGTATCCCAGAGACTACACTGTCTGTGGAACAGGCTCCCCATCCGTGTGAAGCAGAGAGTGCAGTTTAATACGGGGAGTGCAGGTTGGGCGCTGGCATTAGCGCCGGAGTTTTCGGCCCGACCCAGGAGTTTTAATCATAGTCCGGTTGCAGAAGCAATTTTTTGAAGCTGCGTCAGTTACGGCAGAGATTTAGTGAGCCTAACTGTATTTCTTTCGAGTGGAAGCAGAGTTGGCACTTGATTCAGTAAATTGTTTGGCTTTTTCGTTGGGCAGCATACCTGTTTCGTTGTGGTGAGTAAATAACTGATTTTCTAAGCAGACTATTATACGGCTTGATTGAATTTAATTGTATAATTGGCCAGCCTTAGCTTATATACTATTTGTGCCGCCTGTGCTAGTGTTAAGCTTAAGAAGCGCCAAGGAGTGTTGATTGAAGTTGGTGGGTAGAGTTACGGCGCTGTAAGCGTTGGAGTCCTTTTTCGAGGCGGAGGCCCGCCAGAGGTTAAGAAGCGCAAGGGGAAAAACAGTGAGCAAGTACTTGAGGACAGCAGTCCCCGACGCCGGAAGGGGAGAAGGCTGAGGGGCAGGGGAGGTATTGCCGGGAGTCTCTTCCCTCTCTCAGGTACCAGGTTTCCCTCTTACAGGATGGTTTCTCTCAGGTCTTAGGGGAAGGCAGGCAGGAGCTTGCTCTAACTTCTCTTTCCCCTTACTTCTTCATTCTACCTAGCCTCCCTTCTGTTTCCAGGCTGTCTCTTCTTTTAGAAAGCTAGAGGCTTCTCTAGGGGCTTCTCCTAGCATAGGGGCTCTGTGGAACAGGGGAGTTTGAGCTTTTTTGAACTTAAGTCTACAGGCTCTGATTTCTTCTTCTATAGGCCACCTGAGTCCTGCTTATATTGAAATAAGTTTGACAGATGAGTTTTGAACAGTGTTCAAGTTCAGCAGGATTCACTGCTTCAAGTCTTCACTCCACCGATTCAGACTTTCCTTGGATTCTGAATTCAGATTCTTCCACCTGCTTCTTCTGATCACTCTTGTTTCATTTTCTTTGACTCTTCTAGCTATTGAGGGAGCACTCCCGAATGGGAAGGCCACCATTACTTCCAGACTCCTCAAAAAAGGCTGAATTCTCCTTGTTCCTCCTGCCTCAGCATAGGCCCTTAGCTATTCAGAGATGTGGTGTCTCAGGAAGTGGGAGGATTCTGCAGAGGCTTCTCTGGTAACTGTTTCTCCCCTGCCTCTCCTGATTAAAGCTTTGTTGCATTTGAAAAGCTGTAAAATCTTTGTTTAAGCTTCCCAGGGCTGGCCTAGTCTGTTAAGTGGTATAAAGCTGGCTTACTTCAGCTCTTACTCTGAGATCCTGTACCCTGGATAATTCTCTTGCTGAAAATTTATCTAGGCAAGAAATTTCATATCTATCTTGAGGTGGAGCCTTGATAATTCTGTTTAAGTCAATTCTGCTGTGGATGGTTCAGATGAGTCTCCCTTCATTCTAAGAATTTAATGTTTTGGTATTCAGTGTCTGTTTGAGTGGGTAGAATTGGTGGCTTTGTGTGTTTGAGTCACATTCTTTGGCATTCTTTGCTGTGGTGGTTGGTGCGCATTTCATTAGGGATCGAGGATGGCTGCTGCTAGTTCCATGTGTTGTTGTGTAATGTGGATTTAGATGAGCCAAGTTTGGATGATGTTAAAGCATGGATTTTAAGTCCTGTTAAGATGTGATGGATTTTGGATCGTGCAGCTTCTAAGTTTTAAAGAAAATGGAGGACAAAGCTAAACTGTTAAAGCTTGCAAAGATTTTAGCAGGTCATTTTGGTATCAGGCGTGTTTAATAGTCCTGCCTCAAGGTGGGATTAAAGGGGCTTATGGAGGCTGGGCCTGGGGTAGCGGTAGGGGTGTAGGGGAAGGCGCCCTTTAGGCCTAGCTCAACCAATTCCAGGGGTTTAGACTTACAGCAGTCTCAGAGGGGCAGTCTCTCTTTCCTTCGAGTCAGTCCAATGTCTCTTTTCAAGATGGCTGCTGGATATCTTTCCTCACAGGAACACTTATTTGATTCCAAGATTCAGGAGGGTCAAAGATTATTTCCACAAATGGATTTTCACAGATCAAAGCTGATCCAGTGCTGGATTCGATGTAACACTCTCCATTTTTTCAAACACACTGCCCCCTTTCAAAGGCATGCAGTCCCTTCCTCCTCCTACAGGGTCCTTCCTCTTCCAAGGGTCTGGGAAGTAGATAGGGTCTATTCTATGAGTCCCAGTCCTGTGTCAGAAAGGACCAACATATTCCTCGCTTCCCAAGTGTACCAAAAGAGGGGAAATGTTCTGCAATTTTGGATTTATCTATCCTCAACACTTATCTGACATTCTTCAATTTCACGTTGCCCATAAGCAACTGTTATAAGGCCTGATTGCAGAAATGGATCTGGTTGATTTTCATCTGATCTTTTTACCTTCATGTTTTCATGCTAAGCCCTTTGAATTCACCTTACTCGTATCCAACTTTTCATTATCAGTTCTTTGTCTTGCCCTTTCCTGTATCTATCTTTTCAGACTTCACAAAGGTTCTAGCTCCAGTGATTCAGGCGATCAGGCTTCAAGAAATAAGGCGCTTCATTTACATCCTATTCTGGTCGGAGCAGTGCGAAGGCAATGAAGTCTATCACCAGCATCAGAATCTAGAATACTAGTGTAAAGCTAAGACCCTCTAGCTGAACATGGCCTTTTTCCAGTCTAGTTGAAAATAAGTCTGTGCTTTCTGGCTGTGAGACCCGGAGAGTCAGCCCAGTGAGCCCATTAACTTCCCTCTCAAAGAGTCCTTCACTTTACTTCCCTTTACTTCAGTCTATCAGTCCGCGGCTGCATGCTTTGACAGTTCATGAGCTTCATCATGGTCTATGGCTATCCATTGTAAGATCTGGAATCTTCCCAATGTATGGAGGAATATGTGCCAAAGATTCACTATGTATGGCTCAAATAATGCTTCAATTTGGCAACTGTTGGACAAATAAATCCCAGCCTTCAAAGCCCAATAAATGTGGACTGCCTGTGATGCCACCAGGCAGTCAGGAAGACAAGGACCAGATGGGACTGGAGCCTAGATGGGCCAGACAGATGCCTCTCTATACCGCATGGAAAGCCTGCCTGCCAGTCTAGTGCATCTAGATGGATACAAGAGAGAAGTTACAGTCCAGTTTGCATTGATGCATATCTGAACCAACACCAGATTCAGGCATTACATCAAGGAGGACAGACAACACAACTGTCATGTGGTACATCAACAAGCAGGGGAACACATGACAGATAACACAGCAGGAACACATTCTTAACAGTTGGGGGCTTTCAATGCTGCCCTGCAAGCAAGCAGCTTCGAATCACTGTGACGTTAAGGGCAACAGAACTCAGAGAGCACAGAGTGGCCCTAGAGCATGTAAATGAATCAGAACAGATGAAACTGGATCTTCATGTATTTCAGAAATTGACAGTGTCATTCAGACTCCACATAGATCTGTGTTAAACTTCAGACATAGATCCACACTCGCCAAAGTTCACTAAACCAGGGTTTCATCACACATTGACTTGGTGCAGCTCTTGTCTTTCAGTTGGAAAACCTTCATGTCTATGCTTTTCCACCTCTGCCTCTTTTCATGAGGTACTTTTCCACCAGACAGGGGACAGGCAAGGATGATTTTGACAGCTCCAGATTGGCCTAAGGCAGATGATGAGTACTTTACCTCTGATTCCTCACTACAGAAGTAATTCCCCACTAAGGAGTCCTCTAAAGCCTCCTCTGTTTCCTGGATCTCTGGTTCTCATCTGGCCAGAGTCCACCTCTCTCCATCTCACAGTCCTCAGCATTTCAATCTCTTGAAACATCAGGATTCTGCAGCTTTCCTCAACAAGTTTTAAGTCTCTCAACAAGTTTTAAATTTGATTATGTGTACTAGAGGTGTGTCGGAGAGAAAAGTGTACGAGAATTTATTTTGAGATTCATTTTTGGTTTGGTTGGAAGACAAAGAATTTCAGAGAGTGTGTTGACTAATCATGTCTTCTATATCTTACTGAAGGTTTGTCTTTTCTCTTCCATAATTTCCATAAAGTTCAAATTGCTGCAGCAATTTCAGCCAGCTATTTATTTGACCCCTTCTCTGTTTTCTGACAGTTTCTTGGGGCAAAGACTATGAGTTACAAAGACTAGCTCTACTACCTGAGCTTTGGATCCCTTTGCACTGGAGGAATTTTGTGTTGGAACAACTACTCTACAACCTTCTGTTTTGCAGAGCTTATTTGTCATGGAAGCTGGCTTGTTAGACGGCCTTTCTGTTGGCTTTGCCTTCTGTCTGCAGTTCTGCTGGAAGTATGGCCCTGGACACAGGCTAGCCCTCGTGATAATCTTTCCTTTCAGGGTAATTATTACTTTCTCAATTACGTTGCCTAAGGTAAGGCTGTTTCTCAAAATGGCCCTAAACCAAACTATTCATTTGCCTACGTTTTGCAGAATCTTTCAAAATAAATCAGAAAAGATTTTGAGATTTTTGCATGTAGCAGCGCAATTATTTGAATATTACTAAAGTTCAGCAGTTTCTAGGATTTTCACTTTCAAACTTTTTTCTTTTGCTTTAAGAAACAAACTATTTCTAGGTGGATTTTCTTCACATTTGCATTTTGTATTTACTCATTTTTAATATCATCCAGTTGGCAAAGAGGCCAGCTGCAGGATTAGCTTTCATTCACACTAGGCTACTAAGGAATTTTGCCATTCTAAGGGGTGGGTGCAAAGGCAGCAATTCAAGCAGCTTCTGGGTGCAGCTACTACTTTATCCTCTCTATTATCACCTGCCTATATATATACTACAAGTCTAGAGCTGTTTTACACACAGCTTACTTACAAGGCATGTTGTCAGCTCCCTGCTTGCTTGCCAGCCTCCCTTACCCCTGCTTGCTGCTTTGGGAAGGAGTGCAGCAGTGGAGGGCAAGAAAGCGAGACGCATAAGTACCTATACTACTTTGTACCTAATGTAATGTATAGATTCGACCCTTCCCCCTTGCTTTCCCCCCTCCCTTCCCCTCTGTGTTGGTTGTGTGGGTGTGCCTTGCCTTGCTTATATTTTTTGTATATATTTACTGTATATTATGGTATATTGTGTGTGTTTATTTTGTTGTTGGACTTGTCTTTCTTCTGACATCTGGGGCAAGGGCAAGAAAGGAAATGGGAAATGGGGGCGCTAGTGCATCGAGTACCTGACGACGCGTACTCACGTCAGTCATGACCCGGACGACGACGTCTACTCTCTGAGTATTCGGGCCGACTGGGACGCGGACTATACCCAATAGTCAGGACTGCAGCAAGGGAATCCTCGAACATCTACATTTATGGTAGGTACAAAACTGTACTTTTCTCCCTAACCGAATTCAAGTGCAGCTAAGACAATTGGATGGGAAACCGTAAATTCATCCCTGGTTTGGCACCTATGTCTCTAATGGACAGATGTAACCTGAAAATGGTTCATCTCCCAGGCCCATGCTTACACTTATCAAGGGTATCAGAACTTCGAGATTTGGGATGCATGGCTCGGCTTAAAAAGGCCCTTGTGGTTGTTAGCCTAGTAAACACCTGTGAACCTATAAGGAATATGAAAAAGACAGTCTGTATGTGCTTTGATTGTAGCAAGGCTTTTGATGTGCTCAACTGATGAAAAATATTCTGGCCTTCAGAAAAGCATAAGTATACTGCAACACCCATTAGGTCTCTTGCACAATCTTTACATCAGTCAAGAAGCAACAGTTCAGTCAGAAAATGGAGAAACAGAATGGTTTAGATTTGGTAGATGTATATGAAAAGGCTGCATACTTTCCTATGCTGGATTAGTTTATGCACCCAAATTATCAGAGAAGCAGGGTTGAGTGAAGCATTTCAAGGAGTGAAACTCTAGAGGAGAATTGCCAACATTCTTTGCTACTCTGGTATCACTACATTAGTGGCTGAAAGTGAAGTCAGCCTGAATTGTCTGCTTTTCAAGATTAAATATTTTCTTAAAGGGAGTTTACACATTAACAGGAATTCAAAGTTTGTCATTAGTTCACTGTTACAGTAACATAAAATGATATGCGACATATCCTGCCAGTGATCTGACATCCGGAGAACATGCAAAAGCTTTGGGTGCCTTCCATATGTACCATACATTTAGGTAGATGGAGGGCATGCTGGTATTGAAAGAATCACGAGTGTGAAAATTCAGAACTTTCTTCCTGTTGAGTTCTGTCAGATGCTCATCTATATTAGAACTTTAGTTTTGGAATTTTTCTGGGCACATATGTACCCCCGTGGGCTTTCTTTTAATTATGACTGAAACTTACAGTAAATTAATTTCTTACTTTTATCAGAAAAGGAAAATATCCATGTGGCAGACAAATGTCATACAAGAATCCTCCACAGGTCTGACTTTTTTTTGTTTGGGTGGATCACACATTATATGTTTGTGAGATTTCTCTTTACCTTACCCAAGAGTATTTGTAGTCAGCTTAACAGCCTTAACATAATTCTGTTTAACAATCATCTAAATGCTCATATTTAGTCCTCCATGGCTACCAGTACTCCATCAGATGACCCCTTCTGGCAAAAAATGAAAGGAACCACTAAAAAGATCCTGAAGCTACTCCGCCTTTGGCCCTTTTTTTTCCCTTGGCTGTAATGTTCTTGACACCTTTGGTTTCGTTCCACGGAATGCTGCTAAGGGTCAGGACCCAGGCATATGGTTCAAGACTGGACATCAGGAAGCTGAAGGATCAGACTTGAACACCTTAGGTATTCATATGGGAAGAAGTTTGGATGTCCAGTATGTCTGAAGCAGTTGAATTAGATACTCCAAAGAAATGCCCCCCCCCCCCAAAAAAAAAAAAAAAAAAACTTTCACCACCTTCTACTCCATCCAGTGTAATGGGCTGAAAGGATGAATGGTATAATTTTGCAGAAGGGCTTTGCAGTCTATTCCATCTTCTTGTCAAATTACATCTCATTTTAAGTGAAAATGGTCGCTATCTTTTCATGAGGAAGGGTCCATTTGAGAATCTGGAGAGGAAGGACTTGATTGTGCCTCAAGTCTCCTCTCTTGCTAAATTTGAGAGAGTCAATGTCCTTGGAAAGTATCTCTTCTGCCTGGCCAGTTGACGATTTTTTTTTCTCAGACACTGTAAAATAAAACCTTTTTTGATGAGAAGTAAAAGATTTCAGAAACTGGAAGTATTCAGATCTCCTCCATGTGGATTCTCCCCCAACTCGTAGCAGTATTTGGGTAGTAGAAATAACCCAGCATTACTGCAGATAGCAATATGATACTCTTCATCCAAAATTGGGAATGAATTGTTTCCTGCCATTCTGTCAGAAGAGATGGACATACAGTGTGATAGGTAGGCAAACATCCAGTTGAATCCAGATTTTTGGATTTAGTCCTTGCAGATTGATGTAATAAGTTAATAGTAAAAAATCTTTTGTTTCGTAATACACTTTGGTCTGTGAGTTGTATTTGATAAGAGGCCATAGTGTATCCATCAGCTGCAGTGCCCACAAAGTTTTGTTTTACCATACATCTGTCTGTAGGACTTGAAATAGCATTTTCCTTTAGAAGTGCAATACAGTAGAGAGTTTATTATCCAAAGTAACTGGAACCTAGGGTAGTTCGGATAATCAAACTGTTCAGATAATCAAACATGCATTGAACCGGATAAAAAAACTTCTAAAATTTTGTTTTTTCTACACACAGGGAATACACTTTCTTTTTTTTTCAATAATCATTTTTATTGTTTTGCCAAACCATTATACATTTCACACACTATTTACATTATGTACAATATTGCTTCCAATGTTTTAGTTCCATTTTGAATTTCCCTATAATACATTAAGAATAAATATCATTTTAACCAAGTACAGGAAATTAAAATCACAAAAAATTAAACATAAAAGCATCTACAATAGACAATTATAAACCAACTCAAGCCAATAATTTGTATTATTTCTACATTTTCTATCTAATCCAAGAATGTGTTGGTACACATACAGAATGTCCTGACGGAAAGTGGATAGGGACCGCTACGCCAAAATAATATTAAAGATTTGTTCCCAAATTTTTATGCTGTTTATACTTTTCTTATTATTTCTAATTAACAATTTGTGCTAATATATGCTTAATCGCTAACAGCCTGAAATTTTGCCACGACACCTGTGCTGGGTTCAACCAATTTGTGGCTATATATAATTTCATTAGTAAACTAATATTCATAATTACAATCTTTTTGTTTTGTCCAAATTCTCCGATTGGAATATGTAAAATCAGAAATTCCCATGAGAGTGTTGAGTTTTGGTAACCCATTTTTGTAGTTGTAACTTTAAAGAATTCCATAATTTATAAATGCACTTGCAACTCCAGAACATGTGTAACGGTCTGCTGTCTGATCTATACACTGTGGACATGTAGGTGACTTTTTGAATCAAATTTATGAAGTGTAAGATGGGTATAATATGCATTGTTAAATATCATCAATTGAGTAAAGACCAGTTTTGAAGTGATACGGATTTTAATGTTAAGTTAAACGCCTCTACTATTTTACTGTCGTCTAGGGATGGCAATTTCTCTCTCCAGTATTTGGATAACAGAATATGATTATTATATTTTCTCTCTTTGCCATTTTATACGCTGAGGATATATATTTTCTATCTTGTTGCAATGCTTCCCACAGCTGACCTGAAATAACTAATTCCTGCTTTTTTATTTCAAAACTGGTAAAATAATTTATGGCCAAATCTTTTAACTGCCTCATTATAATTAAATAAGAGATTGGAAGATTCATCTCTTTTAAGATATCATGTACCGCTACTCCTAGGAAGGGGTATAAATCCCTTACAGTTAATTCCTTAATAAATGGATATTTCTTTAAGTCTATCAGTTGATTACCAATAGTTATATTAGGATTTCCATCAAACGGTTGAAACATCATCATATATTTTAAAAGGTTCAAGGAGGCAAACAGAGTTTGAGTCGCCACTGCCCATACCTTGATGTGTTCCATTAACTCATATTTACTCAATGTTTTTATATTCAAAATGGTACAGCTTTAACATTAATTCTCTTCCCTTTTATATGTTTATAATTTAGCAGTACCCATTTGGGTATCCATTTTCTATTTTCGCTATCCAAGTAAGACACCTTTAAAATCCTATTGGCCTGAATCACTGTATAATACATCTCAAAATCTGGTAAATCCAACCCCCCCCTCGTTTTAGGAGCCATCAGTTTTTCATAGGATATTCTCATTTTTCTGGGTTCCCACAAAAATTTCCCCAGTCCTATCTGAAATTGCTTGAAAAAGGATTTCGTGATTTTAAGTTGTGCTGCTCTAAAATATATAGCATTCTGGGGAGAACGTTCATTTTATTATCGCTGCTCTTGCCATCATCGGTAGCTTCAACTTACTCCATCTTTTCAAATCCATTGCTTCTCAACTGGGGTCTGCCGGTTGCTGGCCTCTGCCCTCACTGGCCAGGTTTCCTACTATGGTTTGCATGCTGTCACTCCGATGCAGGGAGGACCTCCTACCGACTTAATCAATCCATCGGTCGTGGACGCATCATCAGTCCAATCCTCTTTGAATCCCTCTTTGCAGCTCCTCTGCTCACTTCCTCCTTTACTCACTTACTACAGAAGCACAAGTTGTTCCCGGAGGTTCTTTCACCTGAAGGCCCCCACCACTAACAAATTGTACCTAGTAGACCTTAAGGGTTTGCTATCTGGGCTCAACTCACTCTCAAGGCAGACCCCTATCCTGCTCCTGTCCCAGAGGTCTTTGAATTCTTAGCATCCCTGTTTAATCAGGGATCTTCTGTCTCAACTATTAAAGTCCCACTAGCGGCTATCTCTAAATTCCACAAAATCCTGATTTGCAAGACAGACTAAAACTTACTTTCAAAGTAAAAGGTGCTTCACCCAATTTCAATTTTTCATCTCCTGCATCCTCCGTGGGATCTTGATTTGGTCACATTATTAACCTCAGTCCATTTCGAACCGGGCTGCTACATGAATAAAAATAAAATATCTGTCTTGAACCTTCTCTTAGTGTGCTTTACTGGCAAGAAGAGTTTCAGAGCTTCAAGCAAGCCCCCTGTCTATTAAGCCACCGTGGATTTCCACAAGGATAGAGTAATCAGTTAGGCCTAATCCAAATCCATCCAAGGTCTGGTCTCTTTTCTCTGCCTCCAACAATCCTGAGCTACCCGGTTTTCTTCCAAAAATTCTCCAATGAAGCAGAACACTCTTCATAAAAATTGGATGTTCAGGCAATTCGCGCTTTTAGACAGACAGGACTCAGCACTCGTAGAAGTCAGACCAGTTGTTGTTGTGTGCCTCTCATAATATACTGGGCCAAACCATCACAAAAAGCTAACTCTCCAAAATGGATCATTGATTGCATAACTCAGGCTTATTCTTCTTTGAATAAGCAACTTACAACATCTAATCTCGCCTACATTCCTAATACCCACCTCCCTCCCCTGCCTTGTATGCATGTGCATGTATGCGGACAAACTAGATCTGGGTCAGCCAGTAGAGACTAAGCTCTTTGGCATAGCGCGTGCGGGGAGCCCGGGGATCGGCTCGAACCCATCAGGTTATTCGGTCTCCAGTTGCCTTAATATTGTTGATAAAAATTCTCTATTTTCAGTTGAAAAGTCAATTCCCAAATATTTTATTCTTTCTTCTGTCCTTATTAGTCCTATCAATGGTAGCATTGAAAAGGTGTAGGTGTCTTTAGAGGAATATTTTGTTTTTTTAAATTTAGTTTGTAATTAGCAATTTTCTCAAAGGTTTGTATTGCTGTTAGTATTTTTTCTGTATCTGACACCAGTGTGGTACTGTATATATTTAAATCATCTGCAAAAGCAGCCATCCTAACATTTATCCCAAGAAGTACAGGAGAATTATAAAAAACTTTTTGTTTCATATGAAGAAATAAAGGTTCTAAATACAGATTAAACAGTATGGGAGACAATGGGCACCCCTGTCGAGTTCCATTTTTAATTTGAATCCTTTTGGAACATTCATGATTTATATATAAACTAGTGTATGCATTCTTGTATAAATTTCAACCATTCAGCAATTCCAGTGGACAGTAAGGAATACTTTTCACAAACAAGATAAAAAAAAAAAAAAAAAAACGCACAAGTGAATATGTATAATTATTACATATTCAGACTTAATGGTTTTTCTTACCTGAAAACTTTGGAAGGCTGTTTTCAGATAATTGACGTTTCTGATCATCGACGTTTAGATAATCGAGAGACTACTGAATTGTCAAGTAAGCTGATGCTTGCTTATTATGGAGAAACTTTTATTCTAGTTACCAAACCAAGCCAGAAGAGCAGTGGCCTAAACAACATGTCGTACATGGACAGACTCAAAGCCCTGTCACTATACTCAGTATCCTACAGACTTCTAAGAGGTGACCTGTGTTTAGGATGCAAGGCATCCTCTGACCAAATATGGATGGATTTACTACACATTAGTAAGTAAGATGACATCAGACGTACTCGGTCTGCAGTTCTAAACCTGTTACGCAACATCAAAAGAGCAGTTTGGAGGGACTGGTATATCTCACAGGGGGATACCAGTGCTGTGGAACAGACTCTCCATCCACATAAAAGTTCATCCCTGTGCATATTCAAGTGCACTTTGGACTCTGTATAGGAAACAGAACGTTTACCCCAGGACTGCCCCTTGTATTACTAATGGACAGAGTTAGCTATTAAAATGCTTTATCCATGCATGGGTCCCCTCAAATTCTCTGTGGTATGATCCCATTTATTCTCATTAAGGGTAATTTATAACTGTTGACCAGGGTGTACATTAGAACACCAAACTTTCAAAATTTTGAGTGTTCTATTATTGAACGCTATGAATCGAAAATTTAAAACATCGAACATACAGAACAGTGAATTTTTTCCTAGGGAAAAATATTGCTGTTCCAAAACACATACATACAACACAAGCACACCAAACAAACAGCAATCCACACACACACACACACACACACACACCTAAACTCTTACACCTAACCCTACACTAAACTATACATACACCACTAACTATCCACTTACCTTAACCCAAACCCTAACCCTAAGGTCCGTCACTATCGCACAGTCACCTCACCCTCGCCTTAACCCTAACTCACCTACCCTGCCCTAACTCACCTAACCCGCCCTAACCCTCACGTTCACACAATCGCACACTTACCTGAACCTGACCTATAACTTTCCACCACAGCGCTGAAAATACCAAAGCAACAGAAACGGACAAATTCTTTCCCTAGGAAAAAATTCGGTTTTCTGTTTCTTCGATATTTTCAGCGTTCGCTGAAAACGGGTTGATATTAGAACACTCGACATTTTGAAAGTTCGGTGTTCTAATATAGACCCGTTGACCACAAGATGGATAAGGTCATTCTATAAGCAAATGGGATAATTTATTTTGAGCATTAAAAAGGAAATTGGCTAGGCTTAAAATGGCCTGCAGGGGCAGCTACCCTAGTACTTACCTATGAACTTACGAATCTGAAAGTACTTTTACAGTTATTGTTTAAAATTGAAATGGGTCATTGTGAAGCCAGATCTGAAGGGTCTTTACTCTGTTTGGGTAACACAGCCACCACAGCCGTCTCCCAAGATGTTGGTACTTCCTCCCCTTTTACAATATTGATTTCATCGAGTTCTGTCTAGATGCTGGAACAGCTGGATTGGTTACCTTAGTGCATTCCTTTTTGGCAACAAAATTCTTCACAAGTTCGAGCTCCTTCTCTGTCCCATATCCCATGCTTTAAGGTGATGTTTTAAATCTCATTGCTGCCATTGCAACTTAAGCATCCCTACAACAAACTTGAATGATAGTGGTGTTTATGCTCTTACACTCAACTAAATTTCTTTCTTCCTTACATTTGTTGTCAGGGAAGTTATAGTAAGCTCTCTGCATTTTTTTGTATTTCTTTAAAGCCATCATCTAAGTTATCGTGACTGTTTTCACTTTGCAGCTTTTCCCTCTTATCCCTCCACGTCCCTTGTCAAATCCCAGAAGTATACAGAATATTTATGTTCATACTGCATTTCTTTGTCTAACATAATTCTTATTGACCAGCTTTAGCTGCTGTTGTATAGTGATCATTATATTTGCTATTTGTTGTAAGGCCTAAACATGGAGAAGGGTACCTAAGCAAATTTTTAAAAAGTATAAAATGTGGCCACAGAATATCTCCACTGGACCCACATGGCATGTTTTGTTTGCCTTGGTGTGGAGCATTTGGAAAGCAAGTGTAGTATTTGTAATAAGTTTATCTTTCTCTCACACACTGTTAGACTGACGGGATAAACAGTATTTGTAATAAGTTTATCTTTCTCTCACACACTGTTAGACTGACGGGATAAACATTTCAAAGGGGTTGCTATACTCTGAGTCGGTGCCAGAGGAAGAACCCACATTGGTGGGCAAAGGCAGAAATTCTTCCAAGGCATCAAGACCAGAGAAATGTAAACCTAAGAAACCTGATGTGTCCATTCTGGAAAAGATGTCACCAACTAAAGCCTCAAGACTTTATTCTTCTTCACCTTGACCATCTTTTACAGTCCAGCCCACTCTTCCTTGGAAAAGTGCTCCAAATCTGTCAGATTGCATGGGCATCTCTTGTGCACAACCCTCTTCAGGTCACCTCACAGATTTTCTGTTGGATTTGGGTCTGAGCTCTCTGGCTGGTCCATTCCAAAACTTTAATTTTCTTTTTACGAAGGCATTCTTTTGTTGATTTTCAGCTTTCTAGCATATGCCTGAAGGTTTTGGGCGAAAAGTGACTGTTTGGAACTGTTCATAATTCCCTCCATCTTGACTAAAGCTCCAGTTCCAGCTGAAGAAAAGCTGCCTCAAAGCATGATACTGCCACAACCGTGCTTCACCCTGGGGGTGGTGTTTTTTTAGTGATGCAAAGTGTTTTTGCGCCAAGTGTACCTTTTGGAATTGTGGCCAAAAAGCTCAACCTTTGTCTCATCAGACCATAACACATTTTCCCACATGCTTTTGGGAGACTTGGTGTATTGTTTTGCAAATTTTAGCCGGGCCTGGATGTTTTTCTGTGTAAGAAAGGCTTCTGCCTTGCAACCCTACCGCATAGTCCAGACATATAGAAAATACAGGAGATTGTTGTCACATGTAATGCACAACCAGTACTTGCCAGAAATTCCTGCAGCTCCTTCAGTGTTGCTGTACGTTGCTTGGCAGCCTCCCTAACCAGTTTTTGTCTTGTCTTTTCATCTGATTTGGAGAGACTCAAGTTGTTCTTCGTGTTTCACTGTTGCAGTCATCACATTTGGGTTATCTGCCTGCAGGTAGCCCTCAGGCAGCCTGAATACCAGAGTCTTCGGATTTCTGTGTCGGATGCTGTCACTTCTTCCTTGACATCAGGTCCTTAGGGGTATAAAACATGCAGCCAGCACCATTACATCAATTTTTCTTGCAGTGTGGTGTCCGAAGCAGAAGCAAGTTTGCAAGTGCCTGTCGGCTGACTCCTGAAATTTTCGTTTTTGAGTTTCAGACCCAAAGTCTTCAAAAATGCTAAGTACCCCATTGGGGATCTTTTTTTTTCCTCTAACCTTATGTCAGTAAAAGTTAACAATTGTCTTACCTGTGGAAAGCAAATACCTTATAGAGATTTTCATTCTTAATATATACCTTGTTTAGGCCCAGACCATGACATCCCTCATTGTTGGTTTTGTGCCTTGTTCAACGCCCAAACTATTCGTTGTCTGGCTATTTTTGCAGCTAATTTTCTACCCGGGCCTTTGCTGAAAATGGACATAAATCCAGTTGGACCATCCCGGTCAACAAATGTAAAATAAAATAAATAAAAATAAAATAAAAAATAATTACTTTCGTACTTATTCTGTGTACTTTGAAATGGCTTCGTCAAGCCATCCAACTACTGATATTCCAAAAAAACATAAGGATTAAGACAGAAACAGACCACATAGGTCCGAAACTGCCGACATCGCTTCCGTTAAGCTAGTCACCAGTCTGCCGGTACTCAGTGAGGCGCTTTCGCAGCCCCTTACACCTTCTACTTCTGATCCGCAGGCCTCTACTGAGACCCATTCGGAGACCGGTATGCTGCGAGATGGTTCTTCAACTATGGAACCTACGGATGTCCCTATCTTGGATGGGTCTGGAGCTGCTGTGTAGGTACCGGCTTCTGAGGGTGTATTCAGGCCTACAGACATTCATATTAAACAGACACCATCGTTTTCATCCAGGCCAAAAACTTGCATCACGCCTTAAAAACTGACGACCAAACAGCAGGCTCAGGCCCATATGCCTAAAAAACAAAAGCTTAGAATGGCTGAAGACCTTATAGGGGAAGCCAGCCTTCCCCCTCTGAGACCTAGAACTGATTTTCTTTCTGATTCTTCTGATCAGGAATCTGATATTTCTGCCCCTTCTGATTACCAGGATTTGCCCTTATCTACTTATGAAGATTCTGATGCAGAGGATTCCATTCCCTCTGCTTCCCCTCCAGAGGATTTTTCTTTCAGTGAAACCTTGCACACTCTCAGGGAGCAGAAAGCCAGGATTACTCTGAGTCCAAAAAGAGACTTAGGGAATTCTTACTACTACCTCAACACAGGCTTTTAGCTATCCCTCCTGTTCTGGACAGTGTAGATGATGCTTTCTTAGAATCTAGCCTTACCCCAGACACTTTACCTCCAGCTCCTAGATAACCTGACAGGTACTACAGAGTTCCTGACTCTCACAAGTTCCTCTTCAAGAATCCTCCTGCGGATCCAGAGACCATTTCCCAAGGACCAAAAGGCATTAAGGCTACTGCTGCCAAAAATCTTACCCCTTCTGATAGAGATTCTAGAGCCTTAGACAGATGGGGTAAGAAGGTATACACTTCTGCTGCTTTGACCATTAGGGCTTTAAATTGCCAGTTACATATGTTAAAGTATCAGCAGCATGTTATGGGGCTACTTAAACAGAAAATTATGTTGATTCCTGACTGTACTGAACACAAAGAATGACAGGATTTAATGCATTCTGCAGAACACGTTGGTAAGCATACTTTGCAATGTGGTTCTGATGCTTTAGAAGCATCTTGCAGGGCTGCTGTCACTGGGTCTGTAATTAGAAGGCATGCTTGGCTTAAGGAACAAAACTTGCCAGATCACGTAAAAGCTAAATTACTGGATGCTCCCTTAAATGAAGACCGCCTTTTTGGCAACAAAACAGAAGTCCTCAAACGGATGGAGGAAAAAGCTAAATCTATGCAATCTGTTAAATATTTCCTACAAGTGCAGCCTCCCAGATTCAGTAGACTTTGGCCTTCAAGGAACTGGTCCTTTCCAGTCCCTTCTATGCCTTCAGTCCAAACCCAGGAACAGCAGACCACCTAGGCTACAGTCTCAGACTACGCACAGACCTAAACAGTGGGGGGCTCCCACTTCCAAAGCAGGAAGTAGTAAGCCACCCACCTACTGAAAAATGGCACAATGACTTAACCTTAACCCTTCAAAGCCCTGCTCAACTACTTGCTCCCATAGGAGGAAAGCTCGCCTTGCATGCAAAAAACTGAGAACTCATTACCCAGGACAAATGAGTTTTGAACATAGTTTCCCAAGAATACAGATTCCACTTCCACACACTACCAACCCCAAATGGTTGGCCAGACCTACCCCCAAATCAATGGACGGAGGCCCAACAGCAGGTTCTCTCTCTTCTCAATATCAGGGCTATTCAACCTGTCCCAGCAGAACAAAGGGGGCAAGGTTTTTATTCAAGACTTTTTCTGGTTCCCAGAAAAGACAACTCCTGGCGTCCTGTCCTGGACCTCTCTATTTTCAACACCTTTCTGGTAGTTCCAAAATTCAAAATAACTCTATAACTGCTTCTTCCCATGCTAGCCAAGGATGCTTGTCTGACAACCCTAGACTTAAAGGAAGCTTACATCCACGTCCCAATAAGGGAATCTTGCAGAAAATACCTACGCTTCAGGGCAGGCTCCATACACTGTCAGTTCTCTGCACTTCCCTTTGGCTTATCTACTGCTCCCAGGGTATTCACAAAGTGTCTAGCTCCAGCCATTGAATTTTGCAGGCAGAGAAATATTCAAATTACCCATACTTGGACAATTATCTTATTCAGGCAGAAAGCCAGGACTTGATATTACAACACCTGGCATTCGTAAAGAAACTTCTAACCTCTCTGGGGTACACCATCAGCAAAAAGAAATCTCACCTAGTACCCTGCCAACAGATTGTATTCCTGGAAGCAAGCTTGAACACAACTTACCAGATGGCATTCCTCACTCCAGAGAAACAAGTTTATTTGACAAGCTACTTCAAAGTATTGGCCACAAAACCCAAGCTATCTGCAAGGAAAATGCTGCAAGACATGGGGTTCTTGGCCTCTTGCATTTTACTAATTCCATATGCAAGACTGCATATAAGGGCACTCCAATGGTATCTGAAAAGCCTATGGTGTCAACATTCTCAGGACCTGGAAACAATGATTTCTCTCATTCCTTGTATGAAGACAGAGTTCCTTTGGTGGGCAGAGGCCTGCTACCACAACAAGGGACTCCCTTTCACTCTACCCCCTGCCAAACAAACCCTAACAACAAACGCATCAGACTATGCATGGGGGGCTCACATGGCAGGGCAGATGGAACCTGAGACAGATGCACCTGCATATCAGTCAAAAAGAAATGTTAGCTGTACAGAATGCTCTGACAGCCTTCAAAAGACTGTATTCTTCCAGGACAACTGTTGGTAAAGACAGACAACACCACAGTTATGTGGTACATAAGCAGGAGGGGGAACCCACTTGTACCCTCTCTGCAGACTAGCCATGGCTCTGTGGAACACAGCCTTGAGCTACCAAGTACACTTGCAAGCACAATTCCTGCCAGGCAAACTAAATTCACTGGCAGACGACCTAAGCAGAAATCTCATGGACCCACGTAAATGGAAACTAGAACCCAAAATATTCAACTTCTTGAGAAACAAATGGGGGACTCCAGAGGTGGACCTGTTTGCCTCCCCTCAAAACTACCAATTGCACAAATTATGCACACGAACTCCCCACAGCCAAGCTTGGAAAGTGGATGCCCTGTCCTTCACCTGGGAAAGCCTCTCAGTTTATGCCTTTCCCCCTCTGCCTCTCGTCTCGAAGGTCCTACTAAAGATCAAACAGTACAAGCCAAGGACAATACTGATTGCACCAGACTAGCCACGCCAACACTGGTACCCCCTCTTGCGCAGTATGACACTGCTACAACCATGGCACCTGCCTCAAACCCCTTCCCTGCTGTCCCAGCAGGTGGGCCAGATTCTGCACCCTCAGCTTCAAACCCTGAACCCTGCAGCCTGGCTAATTCCTTGAGCTCTCCCCTAGCATCCCTCAGTAAGCAGGTACTGGATGTCATTCTGGAGGCAAGGAGGCCTAGTACTTGAAAATCCTATGCTGAAAAGTGGAAGATACTGTTCCTGGAGCATAGCTCAGGGGATGGGTACAACGGTGCCCAGCTTACCTCATATTCTGCAGTACTTAACAGAAATGCTCCACAAGGGCCTATCCTTCTCGTCAATTAAAATTCATCCCTCTGCCATTTTAGCACATTATAATACTGAACCACCCCTCTTCTCTCACTCCTTGCTAAAGCAATTCTTTAGATGGGCCAAAAATTTAAGATCCCCCAGGAGAGCTCCCACTTCAGCCTGGGACCTTAACTTTGTATTGGAAAAGCTCACTTTTCCCCCCTTTGAACCAGCTACAGCAGAGTTGAGATTCCTTTCTTGGAAAACAGCCTTCCTTCTAGCCATCACTTCAGTTAGTATGTGTGAATTACAGGCCTTCATGGCAGTAGAACCCTTCATTATCTTCCATGCGGACAGGGTTTCCTTCAGGACTAATCCTTCCTTTATGCCCAAGGTGGTGTCTTCTGTGGCCCTAAATCAGTCCATTCATTTGCCTACTTTTTTCCCTAATCCACAAAACAAAGGGGAACAAATACTCCACTCTCTGAACATGCACAGACTACTTAGGCTAGTCCTGTCCAAATAGAATCTATCAGAAAATGTGAACAGCTGCTAGAGGTAGCTTTGCTGCAGGGGCAGAGGGGAAGGCTATTTCAAAGCAAACCATTTCCAAATGGATAGCCCATTGCATCCTTTTCTGCTACAAGCACCATGGAAATCCTACCCCACAGGGGATAAGATAACATTCCACCAGGGCTGCATCTACCTGTGGCATTTCTGAGAGGGGTCCGTAGCTGCTACCTGGAGCACTGTACATACCTTCACCAAGCATTACCACTTGCCTATCTTTTCTAAATCCAGAGCTGGATTTGCCACTGCAGTCTTGCAGGGATTAATAGCTGGCCCTAATGCTCTCTAACTTCCTCCTCCCTTCCTTAGCTTTGGGAATCAACCCAAATGTGATGACTGCAACAGTGAAACACAAAGAACATAGTACAGTTGTGTACACTTACCATAAATGTAGATGTTCGAGTGTATTCACTGTTGCAGTCCTGGTTACCCTCCCTCCAGTCCCCTGACTTCTCTTGCCTCTACCTTACCTTCTTGTTTGGCATATATTATATCATGTGTATTTACTTTTTGCTGGGGGTGTACCATACCATATAATTACTTCCTGTTGGGGGGGCACCTGATATCTGGGGCAAGAAAAACTGATGTAATGTCGTCTGCTGCATATTTTATACCCCCTGACGACCTGACGTCAAGGAAGAAACGACGCAGAAATCCGAAGACTCTGGTATTCAGGCCAGCTGAGGGCTACCTGCAGGCAGATAACCCAAATGTGATGACTGCAACAGTGAATACACTCGAACATCTACATTTATGGTAAGTGTACACAACTGTACTTTCTTTGCAACATCACTATTGTCCCATATTTTCTCCACTTTTTTGATGGCTGTCTTCACTGTGTTCCATGGTATATCCAGTGCTGTGGAAATTTTTTTGTACCCTTCTCCTGACTGATACCTTTCAACAGTGAGATCCCATTGATACTTTGTAAGCTGTCTGCGAACTATGGCTTTTGCTGTAGCAGGCAGCTGAGTAAATGTGAGGAAAATCCTACTAGGATAGCTGAAATTTATTTGGGGTTAATCAGAGTCTCTTTAATTGATGGCAGGTGTGTACCCAAGAAGACTGAATGCTGTAATTAAATCAAAAGATGTTTCAACAAAGTATTAGTTTAAGGGTGTTTTACACTTATGCAACCAGCTTAGTGTATGTATTTTTATTTTGTAGATTTTTCCCCCTAACAGATTTGTTTGGTTTTCTATTGTTTTTCTATTGAATTGTACAGGTTATAGGTCACATTAAAGGTGGGAAAAGTTTTTAAATAATTTATTCTGGCCTCATTTTTTTATATCCAAATACCTGGCATTTTAGCAGGGGGTGTGTTACACTTTTTATATCCAGTGTATGTTGACTCCTCCTAGACCCACTTTACCTCCTCAGCAGGAGTCATCTGACACTACTGACTGTGCCAAAAGGAGAAGTAGGAAGCATTTCTTATGAAAAAGAGCTTTCACAGTTCCTTACTTCAAGACCTGCTTCATTTTCCTCTGTTAAATCCTACAGGTCTCTCAAAAGCCTTGCCCTTTGGACTGGGAATATATGGTGTTAATATCTGTGAAGGCCTAGATTCAATACAGTGTCATCGCAGCCCCCCTCTGTGCCTACGGCAACTTGAAGAGACTCACTCCCCTCCTTTTTTTCTTTTCTTCCTCCTGCCCCATTTCTGTGCTATTAGTGCCTGTATCTACTCTCGCGGTGGTGCAGCAATTAGCATTGTCGCCTCACAGCAAGAGGTTCTCCTGTTTGATTTTTGGCTGGAGCGCCTTCTGTGTGGAGTCTGCATGTCCTCCCCTCGGTCGAGTGATGTTTAAAGACATGCATGTAGGTGCGTGAATGGGTGTGCCTTCTTTGAAGGTTGGTTGTCGGGCTGGCACCTCGACACCATAAAAATCCACTGCCAATCTTTAGCGGACCGGAGTTCCGCTGTGGCGACCCCTAACCAGGAAAAGCTGAAAGACATTAGTTTAGTGCCTGAATCTACTCCCATGCCTGAGCTGTTTTATTCAAGTTGGAGGATATTCATTTGTCTGCACCAGTTTACTGCACATAGTTGGTGCAGTCCCCTAGTGTCTGTGTTGGAAGCCACTAGGTCTAAATGTCCGAGCACCAACTACTCATTGCCACCTTCGACTCTTGTGGTGTCTGTGTTGAAGGAGCCTGCTGTTGTACTGTTTGCTAAAGTCTTCTTAGATGACACTAGCCCTGGAGTGTTTGGTAGCAATGATGATTGATTCTGCCATTTCCTTATTGATGGTTTCACCAACACTTTTACTACCAGTTATTGCCGATCTGTATGCCTCTGGCTTATTGGTGCAGGAGAGACTATTTCATGGCTTTTTGAAGGGGCAGATGCAGTAACCATAGATTCTGCCCTGAGATACCATTGACTGGTTGTCAGCCGTTCAGTATAGCAGAAGCCTTTGTAGGCCCGTAGAGATCTGGGGTGCTGCCCTCTCAGGAGAGTTTAAACATCCTCCACCCTGTCCTTCCAGGAAGAGGAGAGAGATAAGAAGAAGCACCTATGATCCCCCTCCCCAGATACAAATCTCAGTGAAGGGGAGGTTCCCCCAAATTATCTACAGGAAGATGACACCTGTAGTGATATTATGGAAATGATGAGATGGATGAGATCCTGGCCTTCTGACCTCACTTCACCTGAAAAGAAGACTTTTTCCAGAAGACTTAGAAGTCCTCTCCTTCCAGCCCTGGGTATGCTGCCCCTGCCCCCACCCCAACCCTGGGCAAGCTAGTTGATATAGTGTGCAATACGGCTCGTAAGGAACCCATACCCCGGAACCAGATAGAGTGTTGCAGACCCCCAAAGATGGACAGCAATGGAGTAAAGGGACCTTTTGTGGATTCCATAGTGGTGTCTGCTGTCACCAAGAGTAATGCCCCATAGGATGCCCAGACTGTCCATCCTCCAATCAGGGCTTCTAGGGTAATGGATGGACTTGAAAGCATGTTTCCATGTCAAGTGCATTCTTAGTCGAAGCTTTTAATTTCGTGGCACATATAACTAGATTTCAGAGGAAGCTGGCTGAAGCAATGTGAACAGTCTGAAATGTTGCCTGTGGGTGATCCGAGGACTTAGCTGGAGACCCAAATGTCAACAGTATTTTCACTCACCATTCATCTGATACACAGTGCTGTGTGTGGTGCAGATTGTGTGGGCTCCAGCCTAGTAATGAGACAACAAGCCTGGCTTCTTGTCTAACTGGCTTTGAGTACCAATTGAGAATGACATTCATCAATGTTCCTTTTCATGTCTCTCTTCATTTAGGCAAAAGTGAAACTGCTGCAATGTGAAAGGGGCTGCAAATTGCTTGCAGCTGTTGCCAAGTCAAGTTTTCAGTACCTTAAAGATCTTTTTAAAGGAATCAAAAAGTTGCCAAGCGATTAGGTTTTGCAAGTTCCAGCAGCCCCAAACTAGGTGGTAGTAGTACAGCACAGGTGAATTCCAGTCTGGCTGTCTCCCCACTGAGCAGAGGTGGTCCAAACTACCAGGGCGATAGAAGGTGCTTTAGAGGCCCCTGTCAGTACAAATCCTGAACAGTTGCATGACTTGTTCCAGTCTAGATGCATTCAGGGTACATCTTCCATTTCAAAGCATGGTTTGCATTGGTCATCATGCTGGGTAGCTGGATAAGGAAATGTATATCAAGAGGCTGTTGTACTGTCTTTTGGAGGTGCCAAGAAGCCTCGTCTAACAACCCCAACAGTTTCACCTCATTGAAGTAGGTATTAAGTCAGAAAGCCAGATCTTTCCTACAGAAAGACATTCAGGAGATCCCGACAGACTAGATAGGGTTTGAGTTGTACTCCATGCTCCTTTTGGTGCCCAGAAAAGACCGAGGACCTCAGACCTATTCTCAACTTAAGTTACATGTACCATTATGTGAAAAGGTTCTGGGTGGTCGCTGTTCTGTCCGCTGTGCTGTTCTTGCAGGCAGGCAGTTAGATGTGGTGTTTGGGCTTCCAATGATGCTTACACATCTAGATTGTGAAACCATCCAGGAAGTTCCTGTTCTCCCAGACAGAAGCCAGTCAGTTTTAGTTCAGAACTCTGACATTTGGACTTGGCATAGACCCCTGGTTGTTTACCAAATGCATGGCCCAGTTGTGATTGATGTGCAGTTTGTAGGAGTAAGGATTTTCCTTTACCTGGGCAACTGCCTCATTGCAGCTCCCACTACAGAATTACTGCTGCTGTCAAGATGTTACTTTAGTTATGTCTGTCTTTGGGGATCACTGTCAATCTACCGAAATCTCCTCTACTTCCAGCATGGTCCATAGTTTTCATTGACTGCCAGATAGACCTGGTCAATCAAAAAGTAGAATTACCCACAGCTAGGATTGCTTAAATAGTCAAAATAGTAAGAGTTTCTCAGAAACCAAGCCCTGAAGTGACTGCAGTCCTAAACATGTTGGAATGTGCAGCCTTACCCATTCAGATGGTTCCATTCGCCAGACTTAAAATGAGAATTCTTCTTTGCACACTCAGAGCTCAGTATAACAAGGCACTACAGTATTTGACTGACTCTGTTAAACTTTCAAGTGCATGCGTACAGTCTTTGTTATGGTGGACAAAACTGCAGACCTTTTCAGTGGGAACATTTTTGTTTGACACTCCCCTAGTGTCATGGTGACAGTGGAAGCATCCATTTTGGTGGGGAGGGAATTAGCTACACAGGATAATTCCAAGGTACATGGACTCAGCTAGAGGCCAGAGTGCACAACAGTGATGGGGATTAGAGCAGTCCTCCTAGCATTGCAAACATTTCAGGACATGCTCCTCAATGTATGATTGCCTTCCACTCAGATGTCAGTGTTATTGTACATGAGCAAACAAGAAGGAACACTATCTTACCCGTTTTGTGGAGAAGCCATGATGATATGGAAGTGGGCCTTAAAAACACTGTTTTTAATAACAAACATACCAAGCATGTCTAGCACAGTTGTAAACAGGTTGAGCAATCGCCTGTAATGTATCATCTTTATTGCAAAGCAGGTTCCACTCCACACCCAAAAATATTCTTTGCTGATGGCATATTTCTCCCCAAATTCTCCTAAGCTCCATAATAAGTTGTAGGTGGAACATAAACAAATGTCAAAGTAATTCTCCTCCCCTAGTTTTGTAGCTTCATAGGAGGTAACAGGGCTTTTACAGCCTTTAGAGCCTTTTAAATCCTAGTCATTCGTGCCCTAATTTTCCAAATTGTCAATGCCCAAGAACTAGGATGCTTTTAGTATATGCATGTTTCTTAGAGCATCTTGAAACTGCCCCTCCGCTATTCTAACGGGACACAGGTGACAAACCATGGGTGAATTTGCAATTTTCCATCCATTGGCCTAAATTGCTTTTGTGTAGGCTTAGGGAAAAGCTCTGCTTTACATGAATTGGATAAGTCTTTTCCAGAGAAGGGGTAAAATGGTAGTATTAGTATGTATGTATGCATATATAAGGCTCAGATCCTGCAGCAATTAACAATTCTCTCACTTTTATGAGCAATGCTGTTTGGCTAAGGTTCCCAGCCTAAGTAATATGCAAACAGTAAAACGCAGTAGGAATGTAGTAAATGAGACTTAGATCCTGTACAATTTGCAGTTCTCTCATTACTGAATGATGCTACAAGACTAAGGTCCCCAAAACAAGTAGAATATAAACAGTCAGTGTAATAAATGAGGCTCATATCCTGCATCAATTCAGTTTTCTCACTATTGTAACAGTACCACAAATCTGCCATAATTGTTTTTCTAATGCAGCCTATTCCTTCAAGTTTCGCTGCATATTCTGTTTTCTAACAATTATTTTTTGAAACAGTTCTTCTTGAGAATATTCACATTTTTCTGTATTTTTCTTCAGTTCTACCTCTGATTTTTAGTCTCTTGCTATTTGATTTTATATACATTTCTTCAGTAGTTCACTTTTTTAGTCCCCTCTGAAAACTTCTTCCATGCATTACTTGAAATCTCCTGTATCAAAGCTGAAACTTGAATTGCTTTGTGCCAAACAGTTACAAGATTATTCCCAGCCAGTTATGTTTTTCTTTTCTTTTTCTGGTTGATTTGTCTCACTTTCTCCAGATTTCTTTTTTATTGGCATCCAGGCAGTGTAATTACAACCAGTGTCTGAATTTTACCCAAATTGATAATTTTTACTGGCTTTTTCCCCATTTTTTCAGTTTCCAGACTGCGAGAGCTCTAGTCAAACTGTAGATTAGAGTGCAGTCATCTTGGAAGTTTCCCAGTAGAACAACATTTTGAGAACAAATCAGAGGTGCTCCTAGAAAATCTGGACATTTGAGAGAGATGATTGAAGGGGGTTGTAGGATTTCCAATATTCTTTAAGGAATGTGAAGACTCAGAAACCACTGTCTTTAAGGTAGCTGATGACATAGTCCCCCCCCCCCCCCCCCCACACACACACACACATACACCGGTTCCACTGAGATAACCATGCCTTTTGGGAGAGATTTGATGCTGTTGAGGTCATTGTGTTCTGGTCTTGGGGGCATATTCCCTGAAAAAAAATATTACTTTTTGGTTTTGCTGGATGTTTTTCAGCAGTTTCACTTCACACACATAGAACTCACTGAAATTGCCTTTGGTGAGTTGAGATCAATTCACTTACAGGGTGGTACAGGAGCAACATTGAGAATGCTTTGTTTTTAAAAAGAAAGAGGTTTGGTGGGTCTTACCTCCTGTGACCCAAGTGGATGAGGCCTTAACATGCAGGGTGTCACCACTTAGGAAGACTTTTACAACCCCCTTGCATGTGTATTCCTAACCCAGGCTAACTTCAGAAGAATCATCTTTGTTGCCTTTCACGGAAAGCTTTAATGTGTCACATTGCTTTGCCCCCCCCCCACACACACACACACACACACTGTATTTGCCAAGTAACCCAAACAGATGAGACCACTTTCCTAATTGCAACAGTCTTGACATAGACTTTGGACAGTCCATGGGGGGGACTGTTTCCAGAGTTTACACAGGCTTGGAGGACCATCATTTTTGCCTGTTAGAGCTTACAAGCTGTCAATCAGGAGGAGCACCACTGTGAGAGCAGGTTGCGTCATCAGAGCTCTTGAGAGTGGCCTGGGCTGTATTGTCAAAGGGAGCTATAGGGTCATCTACACCTGCCCTTATTTCCAGACGAAATGGCCAGTTTCTGCCCCATTCTGGACCTTGACAGCTTCAGCTTTCGCTTCTAATTTGCTTTACTTCTAGATGGTTACTTTTTGGGATATCAGGCATTTGCTGTTGCAGAGTTCAAGGTTGTTGGCACTGGATTCTGGATGTGTGCCGGTAGCTTTTTTTTTTCTCTTGAGCTTGTCATAAGAGACCTGAACATTTATGTGGAAAAGTCTGCCAGCCTTGTTTTCACTGTAATCCTGAAGTCCTTCTGTCTAATCCAGTTAATTTCTAAGGAAATATCAAGATTCAAAAACGTCATCCTATAGTTGCACTCTTGCTTTGTTAGACCCATCATTGAGTACCATGCCACATTTGGTGTACAGATCCAAGCATATTGCTCATCTTGAAAAGGGCCAAAGATTTCTAACAAAAAAGATTAAAGGCCTATCAGTTGCTCTGGAGTGACCTTTATCTCGTTTTTTTGCATCATAAAAGACCCACTCTTGTTTGCCATCCTATTTCTTTGCGAAACTAATGGTTATACAGACACCCTTACTAGGGACCTAAATCCGCTGTAACAAGTTAACAAGATTTGCTAGAGAGATATGGAGGTTCCTGACTCATTATATTACCAAACTGTAGAGTAAGTTACCACTGAAAGCCAAATAAAGTACTACTTTGGTTACCTTAAGGCTAGGATTGATGATTGGATGGATAGATGTAAATTTACATCACGGTTATTATGTTTGGCCCTGCTCAGTCTTCTGGTTGAAAGGGTGGCAAGTAGGCATCTTATTGTCTCCATGACCACTAACCTGGTGGTGGTCCTGTATTCTTACATGACTTTAGGAAAACTAGAACCCCCCCCCCCCCTTTTTTTCCCCTCACTGCAGGGATAGAGTAGCTCACAGCTGCCCAACAAATGCTTTCTAAGTTGACTGCCAAAAACATCTTTTGTTGTCACAGTTTGCCACCCTTGGAAAAGGATGTAGTTAGAATCCACTCCACAGTGACAGGCTTGTTCTTGTTCTCGCTTCAAGAATATCTGCATTGCAGACATTCGCATGGCAGCCACATTGTCTTTGGTACATGCCTTTATCAATTATTGCTGTGTTAACAGTGACATCAAGAGTGCCTGTCCTTTGTCTTTTAATAACCTGTTGGATTTAATACTTGTAATTTAATCTAGTTGTAGGACCTACAGTTGAAGGATACCCTGTATTAGTTACAACACATGTTCTTAAGTCAGTAGACATATATAAGGGCACACTTCTTGATTGCTCAAAAGTACCCTCTTCCTGTCCCTCTGTCATGGATAACCTCTTCATCCAGATTCAGCTACTGTAGTTTTCCTGTACATCAGGCAAGAGTGTACTTGTGTATTGCTTATTAACAATTCAGGTGTCAAACCTCCATTGTTGCTTGCAACTTTGGCTGGGTAGAGTGATCCATCTCGGACTCTGACCTGAGAGTCCAGAGTTGACTTCAAAGCTGTGGTGCCTGATTGTATTGACAAGGGAGGATAATGTACCCATCCTGGGGGTTGGGTATCAGGGCCAGTCAGACAGTGGCATGGTCTTTCAGTGTAGGTACAGTAGTGCAACTGCATTTCCTGGGGCTGGGCATTAGACTCACTGAGCCAACAGCTAGTTGCAAAGTTCAACAAGGGTGTGTTGAAGCATGCAGCCACATTGGGAAGGCATTATATGCATTCACTGTGGAGCAGATTGAAACCTCCCTTCCCACCTTCCAAGTACCCTTATTGGCTGGATGTTAGCAAGGGCATAAAACATCCTCTGAATGATGAATCCATTTTGACAGCTTTTACCTTGATCTTTGGTGTAATTCCTGGATAATGGAACAAGTGTGCCGTGTACAACTGGAGCGAGTATTACAATCAAGTATGAGGGGCAAGTACCACATTAAAAAATCATTATTTCTTGATTTGCAATAAGTGTGCTCTTTAGTGCTTGGCGGAAACCACTGGGTTTAATGGCTGAAACAGTACATATCATTCATGCTGTAAGAATGTTTTTATTTATCCCCATCTATTAACCTGGATAGTTTGACTTGAGCAACAGTAGCCCTTTTTCTGCAGAGTCTTGGTGGGAAAAAAATCCATAGGTATTTACAATTAAAATGTGTTGTACATAGATAATTACAAATTCAGTAGAGTGAAAAAATACCTTATAAAACATAGTAAATTATTGTTGAAAAATTATGTAAACTTAAGTAGTATTAACACTGGTGAGATGTAGTAGTACTTTAAGGAAACATGGCGATGAAAAGTGAGACGAGGGTTAAATGAAAAGGGAGAGCTAGAGTTAAGAGAAAGGGATAGGTAAGAGAAAGCAGGGCAGGAGATGGTAGTTGGAGATTGTTGAGTGAAGTATGTGGTATAATAATGTTTGTACTATGAATGTAGTATCTAAAGCAAATCTGGTATTTAGCTTTTAACAGGTGTGATTGGTTGTGGACCTAGTCAAAGGTCCCATCAAGGTGAGTCAGTCCTCATAAGTTTGCTGATTTGGGAAGAATACATCTGCATTTTATTTTTAGTGTCTTTTTATCCTCTTATCCTGTGACTCTCATATCCGCGGCGATGGTGCTGCGGTAGCGTTGTCGCCTCACAGTAAGTCGCTGTCCGGTTCGATTCTCAGCTAGAGTGTCTTCTGCGTGGAGACGTGTGTGAATGGGCGTACTTTCATTGAAGGTTGTGCGTCAGGGCTGGTAACTCGGCACGTAAAAAATCAACTACTAATCATCAGCAGACCGGAGTTCTGCTGCGGCAACCCCTAACCGGGAAAAGCCGAAAGACACAACAACAGCATCCTGTGACTCTCATGCCACATATTCCTTATTAGGTGGTTGATTTATTGTCTCTCTCTCTCTCTCTCTTTC